>NC_049206.1:4239805-4374805 GCF_013347855.1 Anguilla anguilla
ACGCTAACTTCCCCACTCCGCTTGACGAGGTCCGCAGGCTGCCCGATCAATTAAGGGAGTGATTTCTCCCGATCCCGCGCGCTCGTAGAGGGTACGGGGCGTCACCCTGATCAGTGTGTTAATTACTCAGCACAAACCGGGTCCCCTGCAGGGCAGGTCCAATTTAAATCACTGCCCGTCTTCAGGCACACGCTTTAACGGACAAATTTCCCCTTAAAACTGGGACATCACACACACACACACACACACACACACACTCGCACTCGCACTCGCACTCGCACTCGCACTCGCACTCACACACACACACTCTCTCTCACACACACACACACACACACACACACACACACACACATATACATCCACAGCCTCCAATGGGGAGGGGGCATTGTGTGAGCACAGGTTCACAAAGACGGACGGATGGGATTGGCTGAACTCGGTCACGTGACTGGACGGGGCTGTCAGTCTCACCTGTCAATCACATTATTGATTTGGACAGACTGCATGGGTGGGGGGGGGGGGGTGGTAAACTGTGCAATGTCCATTTGGGCATTTATGCATTTTAATGTTTTATCAACAAGTTCCCACCAGTAAAGCACATGAATCAGAGAGAATGGCAGGAAGTGAGAGAGGGGGAGAGGGCGACAGGGAGAGAGAAAGAGAGGGAGGGAGAGAGGAAGTGAAAGAAAGAGGGAAGGTGTGGGAAGGCTCTGCGGGCCCCTCTCCTCTCCAAACAGCTTTTCCAATAAAGCGCGGCGGTGTTATCCCATCCATCAGCGCCGCTAAGAGACGGCGGCTCGGCCAATCAGCACCGAGCTCAGCGCCTCACAGCCAATCAGCACCGAGCTCAGCGCCTCACAGCCAATCAGCACCGAGCTCAACACAAGCAAACACAACCACACCCAGCTCAACACAACCGGACACAATAAAACACAAGCAGACACAAACAGACACAAGCAGACACAAGCACAGAGTGGGAGGGAAAAAGAAGGAGTGGAAGGAGAGGAGGAGAGAGGGAAGAAGACGGAGGGTGTGAGGATAGAAGGAGAGGGAGGGAGGGAGATCTAGAGAGGAGGGGGGAGAGATTGGGAGGGAGGGAGAGATGGAGAAAGGGAGGGAGACGGTAAGGGATAGAGTTATAGGAGAGAGGGGGAGAAAGAGAGACAGAATAAAACAGCAACAGAGGTAGAGAGAGATACTGATAGAGAGAGAGAGAGAGAGAGAGATAAAGAAAAAAAATAAATACATGGAACAACCACCATGATGGAGAGAAAGCTGGCTGTGGTTGCACTGCTGCAGAGTTAATCTCCCTCTCCTCAGTCTGAGACAAACACAAGAGCGCACCCCCCCCTCCCCCACACCCCCGCACTCCCCCACCCCCCACCCCCCAACCCTGCCCGCGCATTCTGTTTACCGATTCAGTCTGTACAAGCCCCTTTACAGAGGCAAACAAGTAAAAACAGAGGGATAAACAGGACTGCAAACACACACCCCCTTCCCCTTGGCAACCAGCTCAAAAGCCAAGTCCTCACCCTCAGAAACACAAAAGGGTTTACTACAGGGGCGGAGGGTTTTGGGGGGGGCGGGGGGGGGGGGGGGGTACTGGGGGCTGAGCATACTTCAGTTCATCATGTACCCCAACACCACCACCCACTACCGCACAGACAGGGAGGAAAACTGCAAAACTGGAGCCTGTCCTGACTGACTGCCTGACAGAGGAACTGACCTAACACAGACCTGTGTGTGTGTGTGTGTGTCAGTGTGTCAGTGTGTGTGTGTGTGTGTGTTTGTCAGTGTGTTTGTGTGTGTGTGTGTGTATCAGTGTGTGTGTGTGTGTGTGTGTGTGTATCAGTGTGTGTGTGTGTGTGTGTGTGTGTATGTCAGTGTGTGCATGTGTCGGTGTGTCAGAGTGTGTGTTTGTCAGTGTGTTTGTGTGTGTGTGTGTGTGTGTGCGAGCCTTTGTGGCAGTGTGTGCATGTGTCAGTGTTTGTGCGTGTGTGTCTAAGTAGTTTGCAGTATTTAAAGTTTAGTTTTCCTACTTGAGGTTTCATGAAACCTCTCACACCAAAATATTTCTAACCAGATGGTTGCAAGTTCAAATCCCAGACAGAGAGCACAGTCAGCAAAGCATTTTGTCAGCGTTCACAGAAACCCCATCCTCCTGAGCATCTATAAAATAATGCTTACAGGACAAAGACATGTGGCAACTAAATAATAAATGACCAAATCATTTTTTATATAATGGAGAAAGACTGAAATTAAGAGAGGTCCTCAGCGTTGTCAATTTTATGTCTTTACGTCTTTTCTCTTTTCGCCATTATGAGAGAGAACACAAGGTGAGGCTCTCAGAACCAGACTGAAATTGAACGGACATTTGTAAGAACAATACCAATTTAAAATGGAGAAAGATTAGCTTTATTTTAGAGGAACGTGCCAATCGCAGACTGCAGCGAGCCTAGTGAGGTCGAGGTGGCCTGGTGCGGCACGTTTCAGAAATGAGAGGAACACACAGACCGGACTCGGCCTGTAGCTGGGGGGTACGGTTCGTTCGCTCACCTGTACCTCAGAGACGGACAGATAAATGAGCATTAACCAGGCCAACAACATAACCTTAACACCTGCATTGCTCCCCCCCCAAAAAAAAAAACTCCAACCCCCAACACCACAGCCCTGCATGACCCCACTTCAACACCACATGAATAACAGCCCCCCGCCCACCCTACACCACCCCAGCCCCCACCCACAGGAAACTGCCCCAGAGAGGGGGATAATAAGACCAGGGGATGGGGGGGCGGCGGGGGGGGGGGGGGGTGTGGCGGGCGAAGGGGGAGGTGGTGGTCATTTTGAGGAACACAAAAGGGCTTGGAATGCGAAGAGTTAATCTGTCGTTTGGGGTCTCAAACAAAAGACAGGCGATTATACAAAGGTTCTGGCTGGGGGGGGGGGCGGAGGGTGGGGAGCTGAGGAGGAGGGGGCGGTGGAGGTGGCTGGCTTTCCCTTACCATCTGGACCTTTTGTTTTTTGGGTGGTGGTGGGGGGGAGGAGGGGGGGTGAGAGGGATGGGGGGGGGAGGGTGGTGTCCCCTGGTGAGGCTCCCCCATCCACGTGCTGCAGCCCCCCCAAACAGACACCCCTGAGTAGGACAGCGGGATAGAGGGGACACACCCCCACCACCCCCCTCCCACCCCCACTTTGAGGCCCCACCATCTACACACCCTCCCCCCTCCCATCCCCACCACACCGTAAAACTGCCACGCTATTTGGCCTTTTCCCCTTCCCTTCCCTCCCCTCCCCCACACACACACTCTCTCTCACAAACACACACACACACACACTCACACTCGCTCACACACAGACACACAGACACTTTTGTCCTTTTTCTTCAAATTCAGAATGCCTTCTAATGCTCGCATCCCTCTCTCCTTGCTGCAGGGCACTCTGAGTTTTTTTTTGGCGGGGGGGGGGGGGGGGGCAGGGTACAGGGTTGCCATTCGGGGGTGTCGAGCAGGCCCGTTGGGGGCACCATGCAGTGGGGTGAACATGAACCCCACAGTCTCGCACCAAATCCAGACCGCACCATGGCTGACTGCGGCTAGCAGCTCCATGCAGGGGGGGGGGGGGGGGGCACACAACTGGCCATTACATCACCAGTTAGGGGTCCACATTTCAGGGCCACGCTGGGTGCCAAATTTATTGAGAGGGGGAAAAAAAAGCATCTTGGGAAGATTGTCTGCACAGACGCGAGTCGGAGGAGGACGCCTAATACACAAGGTCAGCGGGCGCGAGGGCGGCACCAGGGTGCCAGTGAACGAGCGCGGCCCCCCAAAAACGGTCACCGGAGTACGTACCACCACCATGAGTGCAGGAACCCCGGGGGCTCCCCCAACGTGATGTTCTTCTCCCATCGGATCTGAGAGAGAGAGAGAGGGAGAGATGGGGGGTGGGGGGGGGGGGAGAGAAAGATGGGGAGGACAAGGAGTGAGAGAGAGAGAGAGGGAGAGAGAGATGGGGGGTGGGGGGGGGGGGGAAAGATGGGGAGGACAAGGCGAGAGAGAGAGAGTCAGAGACAGTCCTTTTTAGGGTCCCAGTCAGTAAAAGCACTGGGCTGAAGGCCCCTACAAACACAGGTAAACACACCCCCCCCCCCCCCCCCCCCCCCCCGATACGCAGATTTCCACGCTTCAGAGAACACCAACGCTGATCACAAGATTATCAATAAACGACTGCGCTCAATAAACATCTTCAGTCTGACTTTCACAGACACGGGGGTTACATAACTGTTCCTAACTGCCCCACCCCCCAACCCCACCCCCCACCCCCCACCCCCCCCCACCCCTGGGTCAGCCAGCACAAGCTATAATGTTAATTCCATAAGTCGCCCAAGTCGCCCGGCCTGCCCCCCCCCCCAACCCACCCCCCCCCCCCCCCCCACAGGAAGTGCGCGATGCGCCCGCCAGGACGCTCTCACCTCGGACAGGAAGGTCTGCGCGGACTTCTGAGCCCCGACGTGCAGCAGGTACTCGTACACGTACAACGCTAACCTGAAAAACAGAGGAGGAGAAAGAGGGGGAATATTAGAGCCTTCTCTCCTCCTCCTCCTCCTCTCGCACCCGGGGGTGGGTGGGGGTGGGGGGGAGAAAACGGCATACTGCTTTTCGCCTGCCAAATCCGGGGGGGGGGAACCGGGGCCCAGAGAGGCCCAGAACCGGCAGCTCCATTCAAGGAATACAAATACCGCCAACCGGCATTACCTGTGTGGGGGATAAACCAGTCCATAAGCTATAATAACTTTTATTGTCTATGAAAGGATTTACTCTTTAAAGACCATGTTGTGTCAGATACATCTTTGCATGCGATGCTGAATATATTTCCCATGCCGGATAAAATTCCCAATTTCACTTCGCAGGACTTTCCTTCAGAATATCCCATGATTCCACTTCCCGCAGTGTGCTACACGGCAAACAGGAACTCCTTCGAGCAGGAAGTTAAATAGTTCGGCTTGATTGGGTCACAGACTGACGGGTGAAACGGGTCCCAAAAGAAATACATGCCAAGGGTATGAACGTGAGGCCATCGGGTCACTGGAACTCATACATTTTGTGTAAAATTAAGATTTTAAAACGGCAAAGGAACTGGCAAGGGGCCAAGCCTGCCTAGCCACTGCTAAATGTTTTGAGGAAAAAGTTACGAAAAGAGGTTAAAGGTTTTCAGCAACCGTAACTGATCAAAAGACTGACCCATAACAAAAAGCAGGGTACACAGGGGGGTACCCCAGGGGTGCGGCAGGGACCCCATAATTACATAACCGTGTGAGGCACGTGAAGCAGAACAGGGGTGTGGAAGGGCCAGTGACAGCTGGGTACATGAGCATCGATCTGACCTGGGCAGCCGTGCTGATATACTGTATGTGCACAAAACATCAATTTCACAGCACAAACACGCAAAAACACATAAATCTGAACGCGCGTACGGGACCAAGCCGTGACTGACAGGCGCAAAATTACGTTTTTGGTGTCAGCGTGTTATTATGAACATTGGATTATTCAGCCATAAGATCACAAATCGATTAACTGGGATTGGCATTCAAATGCTCATTAATAATTTGCACCAAAAAAAAAAAAAAAACTAGAATTACCGCAAATATTTGTTTTATTTCTCTTGAACGTTCATCACATATCTTAAAAGAGTCCAGCAACAAACGAAAGGATCTGACTGATATCATTTGCTTTGCAGCACGAAGGTGAGAGTGAATGCAAACCGTTTTTCCCGCGGTGGGGAGCAGCGGGTTAGGGGTTCGATTATTAGCGGGTTCCATCCGCAGGAGCCTTGGAGTAGAGAACGTTCGGACGAATACCCCACCCCAATCGGGAAGCAGACCTTTAATTAATGAGGCACTGTTGCTCTTCCATCAAGCTGGATGTTCTAGTTGACGTAGTCCCTCAGGTTTTTCTCAGGCACAAAAACAGTGCCATGCCTGGGATTTGACCCCACAACCTTCCGGTTCCAAAACTTCAGGGCTAGGATATGGACAGCGGCGGCGTGATCCTATTTCCCAGAATTCCCTTTAACACCCAGACGCCTTTTGAATAGGGGCCCCAGTCCTTAGCTTAGCTACTACCACATCTAAAGCGGTCTCCACCCAAATCCGCCCCTCCCCCCACCCCAACACCCCAAGGCCGCGGCGGGACAGTCTGTTCTCCCCACATCCCCGTGGGGAGGGACGCGCACGGGGGACAGCGATGCAAAGCTGAGAATTTGGCCGGGGCACCCAGGCTTGTGTAAACACACTCGGAATGATGAACGACGAGCTCTAAATAGCCAAGGCCCAGCGCAGCTCGCCAGGCCAATCTGCAGGGCAGGCAGCCTCCGCTTCCGATTTCAGCTCGGCACGGCGAATGTCGAACCCTCGTCTGCCATTGGTTCAGTGCCGCTTACATCACGAATGTCAAAAACTGTCAGTGAAACAGGCAGGCAGGCAGTTTGACTGAGTGACTGAGTGAGTGAGTGAGTGAGTGAGTGAGTGAGTGAGTGAGTGAGTGAGTGAGTGAGTGAGTGAGTGACTGACTGACTGACTGACTGACTGACTGACTGACTGACTGACTGACTGACTGACCCAAAACAACCGAGAAATCTATGAATACATCCAGAGAGAAACGCACCTTCTACAACAAACCTTTCTTCCATTTCTTATAACCTTTCCATATTGGGGGGGGGGGGGGGAATGGTCTCACTGTCACAAAATCTATAGTCGTTCAATTTATTCTTCCGCATCGACGATGTCACTGGATCGTTACCCCTCTCGGCGAATCACAGGAAGCCGGCCCTCCGTTCATTCTGAAACTCCAGGCCGGCTCGTTCTGCGCGCACACAAAGGCCTGCGATCGCTCTGTGTGATAGAGATCCATCAGATTAACCGCCGTCGCTGTGCCTTCGACTGATCAGACCGTCGCGCGTAACTCAACTCAGCCGCAAGAACCCAGAGCTTCTTACCGACGCCATCAACTACAAAAGGGCTACAACCATACAAAAAAAAACCATTTACTGTTACCGAATATTGTGTTGTGATCCAACAGGCTAAAATCTACCCAACTTTCAGGAAAAAAAAAAGACTTCAAAAAAAGTGTTAATAAACAAAATTAAGTCACTACAAACATTTTTTTTTCTTTACACCATCAGATGCAAAATGCATCAATCAGCTCGATCACAGCCTTAGTGCCGTGCCGGAATCTTCCGGACTGTAGCCTCCCAAATTATTTGCCGAAGAAAATGCACACGCGTCTTTAATAAACAAAATTAATTCGCTGCGAACACTTGTTGTTTTGGCAGCGCTAGACGCTAATTTCTGTGCTAACTGCAATAATAGCTCAGTGTGTGAGTGTGTGAGTGTGTGTGTGTGTGTGTGTGTGTGCGTGTGCGAGTGTGTGTGTGTGAGAGGATGACTGCTCGCGACACCCTCCTCCGCCGGGGTTTTCAGAACACACGCGAACTTGTCCGACGGCACGCAGACGTAGACCCGTCTTTTTTCCCGCCTTTTTTCCCCACAGAGCCCTCGGAGTCGCCGCGGCAGAGCGCAGGTACCTCGGCCGACCAGAGGGGGCGCTGTGCGCACGACACAACTGGGACACAACTGTAGCCAATAACACGCCGCCCTGCGGGGGCTGCCGGCCAATCGGCACGGGCGCCCCCCCCCCAGGATTCCGTTCCAGGCCAGACGTATGACAGCGGAGTAAAAGACGCACGCACGTGTGTGTGTGTGCCACCAGAACCTCCTCAGCTAAACTCCTTACATCAGACCGCACGGTCGGCTCATTACCCATCACTCCCTCTGTCTCCCTGCCGCCGCCGCCAGGTGCCAATTAGCCGTGTGTGCACACTCCCAGCTTTAAAGTACTCCAGCGTGAACATTAGCCAATCAATCAGTCCAGCAAATACAAACTCTCTCTCTCTCTCTCTGTCTTTCAAAGGAACCGCAAGACCGTTGCATCGCGTTGCTTAACCGATAACAGATCCGAGCGATTAGCGAGGGGGCGGAGCTGGATACGCCTGACGCAGCCCTACACCTTATATACGGTAAATTACTGTAAATAGCCAATTCAGGCCAAATCAGAGATCGGCCAACGACCCCTTCCCTTAGGGCGGGGTGGGGGGTTAAAAGAAAAAATGTCACAGACAGGGGAGGGGCTCCTTAGAACTGTCTTTGAGGAAACCTGGCGTGAATCAATACAACGCCCCCTCCCTTAATCTATTACAAACAAATCCACTAAAAATATACCCCCCCCCCCCCCCCCCCCCCCACAGCCACTGTCTGTCCTGCAGCCACACACCGCCCCCCCCCCCCCCAAACCCATCTGCGTATGTCTGGAACAGAGCGATCGCGTAGATCTCAAAGCTCCGACCCAGCCTTGACCCCTATCTGTTCACTCCGATCTGTCAGTCAATCCGGGGGGGGGAGGGGGGGGGATAGAGACACAGAGACAGAGACCTAAAACCTAATCACATCCATACTTCTTCCCTTATAGCGGCCGTTTGCAAACTGGTCTGTCGCACAGTGCTTCACAGAAGGATCCTGAAAACAGTTCCCCGGCATCGTAAAGGGGGGTAATGCAGCAGTGCTGCAGAGGAGAATCACTCGTTTGAGAAACCCATAGGGGTGTGATGGTACACACATTCATCCCGTGCTGTATGGGAACTTTCAGTTCTGTACACGCTGCCAATTCAAAATGAGAAGCCAGAGCTGGAGCAATCCCCCCCCCCACACACACACCACCCCTCCCCCCAAAACAAGTCTCCTGTTTGGGGACCTGGAGTCCCAGTGCACTACAACAACCACGAGGAGAGAGTGGTGGATCGGGCAAAGAGCACATGCCGGCATCGTTCAACTGAAATTGGGCACAATGTCACAGGCAATGCGTCTGTTCGTTTGAGACGCCATTAGCCTAATGTGCCTGTTACAGGTGTGAGGAAAAAATAGCAATAAATAAAACAAATAAATAAATAAAAGCCTTTCTTCACAAAGCATTCAAACAGCCTCTATAACGATTAGAGAGCTGGCTTGTAACCTGAAGGTTGCAGGCTTGATTCCCAGGTAGGACGTAGGACACAGCCACTTGACCCTCGAGCAAGGTACCTAACCTGCATTGCTTCAGTACATACAGTATCAAGCTGTACAAATGGATGGATGTAATAAAAAAAAATGTGAAAGTTGTGCAAGTCGCTCTCGATAAGAGCGTCAGACAAAGGTCTGTAATGTCATGTGATCCGTTTCTGGTTTCTCGTGCCAACGTCTGGTCTTAATTACTTAATTAGCCCTAGCGTTTACGCCACCTGACATTTCAGCTACGTTTCTCGATAAGCGCAAGAGCGATGGCCAAAGACGGTTCTCGTGTCCCTACATAAAATGTTTTCCGATGATCTGATCTACGAGGGAACCAGCGTTGGTATACAGAACCAATCAGCTCATTTAGCCAGGGTAATTGGGGGAAAACAAAAAACGGCACACACATTGGCCCCCCAGGACCAGAATTTGCCCTCCCCAGGTTCAAGCACCTTCAAACCCCCATTTGCGTTAATCAAACTACAGTAGCAGCAATATTGATATACTGCTATTTTTTTTGTATTATGAAATGTTCATATGTAGGAAAGACTATATTTACACATAAGTGTTAATGCCCCTAATTTTGTTCAGCCCCCCCCCCCCCCCCCACCCATCACATTGAATGGAGTGGTGCTGGGTTTGCAGTGCATTAGCAAATTTAAAAAAGTTAAAGCAGATAAAAAGTTTTTTAAATGAAAGTCGGCAAAAAGTGCAAAACACCCAGTCACCCGCCATCTTAATGTAAACTGCAATTACAATGTGGTATGTGAAAACTACTGTTTTCAACAAAACAAAACACTAATTCCCAGATTAAATAATTAATTAAGATAAAAATGCAAACATGATTAAATTTTTTCATAAACAGGTTTGTCACAACAAACACTCAACCTTTGAGCTCATTCTTCCCCCATTTGTTCTCAAAGCCCTGATTAAAGTCATTATCAAAAGAAAAACACAAATCTGCGTGAGATATTTCCAGTATATTTCTGTTGTTATTTCTGTCAAATCCTCCTATGTATGACAGAAGATTAAATCAAAAATTAATAACCAAACAAAAAAAGGAAATCCTGCAGTTCTGATAAAATCAGTCAAATACAACAGAGAAGGCTTAATGTGAAATCATGCGTGAAAACTGAAAAACAAGATAAAATAAAAATGAGAAAAATGATTTCAAAGCGGCCTGCCATCAGACATCAGACCGAAGCACTCATAACAGGAAGTTCTGACTGTCAACAGAGGGGAAAAGGTCCTCGCCAGGCCTGTATCAGACTCTCAGATCTGCGTGCAAACAATGGCTCCGGCTAAGATCCACAATGGCTGCTCCCTTTAAACCCTTCAAGGTGTGAGGTCACAAGCATGTGCTTGGAATGTTCTCAACTGAACATTCTATAATGCTGATGATGTAACAGTCACTGCTGGTAAAGGAGAGCGACCGGAGTTCTAGAACGGCCACTTAGAACCTGGAAAAATCTGTGATTCATAGAAGAGACCAGACAGCGATTATGATGTCACAATTGCCAGGTCAGTTCTGCAATGACAGAGACCGTTTTTATAGATTCTAGATGCAACAGACTTGTCCGATATTCAGCAGCAACATTCTGCCCTGTTCCATCTGCTGTTTCAGATGGTAACAGGAGTTCCCAGTGCTAGATCACAGTACTGAACATCCACTGCTGAGGAACAGTACTTGGTCATGCCCTGTAATGAATGTGTGGAACGTGCATCAAAACTGAATGCTTTGGCATCAACAACAGAACAGACAGAACATTCAGTACAGAACAGAGTGTGCGGTGGGTCTATAAAAATCATTCTTTTCACACTATTGTACAATTCTTCCTGCTCAAGAGGAGGAGTTATGGTCACAAATTATTATTATTATTATTATTATTTTGTATTTTGTAAGTTTTCTGCCCATCGCGAGGCTGCAAATATCCAATTCCAAACACCAATCTGGAACGTCCAACTGTCTGCAACCCCCAGCCGCGTTCTATGCGTGAACCACCCTATCAACTTGGGAGAACGAAGACATCCGCGTTTCTCCTCCGAAACGCGCCGGTGTTCACCGGCTACTTCTTCTTGCGTCTCAGGCCGTAGCTAAGCTAAGCTCGCACACGGGCACCGTTTCACCGAACGAACCACAAGGGTTTCCGGGAACTGAAAAATGTAGCACGACAGAGGGAAGTAATCATTTGGCTTACGCCGCAGAACCTCATTCCTTAATAATGCAGAGAATCTTCTGGAATCTCTGGAAATCGGCCCGGTACACGAACTCGCCAGACTACAGCACGTCCTCACCAGACCAACCGCGGTCCGCCCCACACCACACGGGCTGCTACTGTAATCTTCCTCCTCACGGAAGAAGTCTTCCTCACCAGCTGATTACACTGTCGCCTCATTACACAGTATAATCAAAGGCATCGTAAATGTGTTGTGTGTAGACGGGTTCTATGGAATACACAAGCCCCAGGTGAAGTTTGAAGTTTGCTTGGATGTACGATGTCAAACATTTGTTGACGAAATAGCAGGATAACGCTGGATATGGACATTTAAAATAAGGTCATAGGTCAAAATGTTTTTGTTTTATTTCTTAAAAACATAGAATAGAATAACTTCTTTCCAGGGGGAACTGCAGTATAAAAAAGGATAAGGGAACAAACAATGACACTGTACCAAAATAAAATTCTTTTTTTATAGAAATGGAAGATGGAAAAAAATGTGGGGTTACAGTCCTTCTTATGTGGCCCCCTTATGAGCGTGTGTGAGAGACAGAGAGAAAGTAAGAGAGAGAGAGAAAGAGAGGGAAAGGAAGAGAGACAGAGAGAAAGAGAGAAAGATAGAGTAGAACAGCCTATGGCGCATCACCCGCCCAGGGGGTCCCCAAACTCGCTGCCTGTCAGTCTCGCTCTCTTCTCTCGCCCCCTTCAATGAGCCCGAATCCGTGCACACTCCGAGGGGTGCCGGAGGGGACAACCACACCCCCCGCCCCCCCCCCGGCCGCCCCCCCGCCCAAACCCAAAACACCCCGCCCATCCCTGCCGCCGGAGCTGACTGGCACAGGCCCTGGTGAGACTCAGGGGAACAGAACAGAGATGTGCCATCGTCCGGTTTTATTAAAGGGGGCGGGGCCTAAAACAGGCTCTGGACATCGCCACGGAAACGCAGGGGGAGGCCTTGAGGAGTGCCTGGGATTTCCGGGACAGTATTTTAGTGCTGTGAGTATGTGTGCGTATATATGTACATGTGTGTGTGTATAGCATTTACAGCTTGCACTAATTTCCAAATGCTTGGTCCTAGAAGAGCTATTCACAGTATAATATACCAAACAGCACTACACACTGTGTTTGCATCCTGCTAGGTGAAGCCCCCTTACATTCCAGGTACAGATGTGCTCTTGCAAACAGGTTCAGTCTACATTTGATACTCCCTTATCATAGACTCAGATTCTCCCATTTTGCAGTCCCCAATTTTGAGTAACAAATAAAAGAAACATTGTGCTCCTTCAGGGCTTAAAATTATTATTATTCTTTTTATAAAATAAAAGTTTTCCCCCCCCCAAGTGATATAAAATAGAGAACAGATTAAATGTAATTCCATTAGGAATTAAAACTTGAGGCCAAAGCACAAAACGGGAGGATTCATTTGGCTAAATTTTACCACCCAGACAGAATGTCAGTCCTCTCTGAACATCCGGTGTCCATACAACAAGGTGAGCAACCCCCCCACCCCTCAACACACCTGAGTCTGTGGCCTGGGGGGCTGACACACACACACACACACACTCTCTGTCTTTAACCCTTTCAGGGGCGAGATCACAACTGTGTGAGTAGAATGTTCTCGACTGAACACTGTAATGCTGATGTCACAATCACTACTGGTAACGGAAATGGAATTCTAGAACATTACAAAAAAAAAAAAACTACTTTTCAAAGGGATAAACATGACAACAACAAAAAAAACCTAGAGCAAAGCACCACCTTCAGATGCATGGTCAGTTGGCAAATTATCCAATCTCTGCTTCAATAATTCAACAGGAGCTGAAGGGAATGGGGTTTAATTGTAACATGGTGACAGTCCACCATGAAGCAAAGCTGCGGAGAAGGACCAGCGAATCAGGCTTTCAAGAGGCCAACAACGTTGAAAACTCCACCACTTCAAAGTCACACCACCTGCTGAGATAGGAACGGACTTCAGAGCAAAGATTTCAAAGAAGCCAACGTCCTTACCCGAGAAACAAGAAAACTGCTAAAAGCTGCCATCTAAAAATAAATAATGAAACTGAACACGTTCATTCACATGAATTTATTTTCCAAGTCACTTTTTACCCTGAGTGCTGTACAGTGCTCCAGCAGCCCTCGTGTCTCAAGTACCCAAATCCTTGAGTACTCGTGCCCGACCCCGAAAATTACAGACCCCGGGTCTTGGCAACCAAAACCCATTCCGAACTCTAAATGCCAAAAAAAAAAAACTTCATATTTGATTTTCATTTAGGATTCGGTCAAGAATCTGGATCTGGAATTCCAGAACCCGAAAAAAGCCTTCCCAGAATCCCCCTGGAATCACATGGAAACACCAGTACCGCCTGGAGAGTATGGGCCAGGACACAAAGTTCGGGGGGTGGGGGGTGGGGGGGGGGGTGTCTGAAAAGATACTGTCGGGGGGGAAAGATAACACCACATTGCATTGCAGCTTAATTATTTAAGCTTTCGCTTTCAGCGTTTCCAAAAAAAAAAAAACGCTGCTTGCATAATATCCCGGCTGTACAAAGTCTCTTTTGTTTTTAACTCCAGCTGAAGTCATGCTAAAAAAAAAACTAAAAAAAAACCTTAATCTATCTATCAAAGATAAGATTCAACATTTTAACAAGCGAACCCACACAAACACAGTTGTGGAGGAGGGGTGACAGGGAGCGTGGTGTGTGTGTGTGTGTGTGGGGGGGGGGGGGTTGGGGGTAGGGGTGTGTTACCAAAACCAAAACCAAAAAAAAAAAAAAAGAATAAGTTGGGTCTCGAGTTTCCCTGTGGTGTCAGATTCTTTCAGTTGGGCTTTGCACCCTCTCCGCTCGCCCGCACGGGCGGCCACACCTCGCTCACCGGTTACCACGGCCACCGGCCTCGTGAGCACATTAAACACGACAACAAAGTATTTTAAAAACTTTTATTTTCTATTTTTTTAACGGAAACATGGAGAGAGAGCGAGAGAGAGAGAGAGAGAGAGAGAGGGAGAGAGAGAGAGAGGGAGAGAGAGAAGTGTGAAGGTGCAGAATTAACCGGCTTCTAAACAGACTGCATTATCTCAGACTCACACCTGCTTCTACAGGCTGCAGTTCCAACCCCAGTCATCTCTTCCCCACACACACACTCGCACACACTCACACACACTCACACACGCTCTCTCTCGCTCACACACACACACTCTCTCTCACACACACACAAATGCACTCACACACACTCATATACAACCTCACACACAGACACACTCACACACTCATACACACACACACTCTCTCTCACACACACACATGCACTCACACTCTCTCTCGCTCTCACTCACACACACTCTCTCATACACACACACACTCGCACACACTCATACACACACACGCTCTCTCTCTCGCTCTCACACACTCTCTCTCACACACAAACACTCACACACACACATACACTCTCCCCCCCACACACACACACACTCATACACACACACACGTTCTCACTCACACACACACTCTCTCTCACACACACACACTCACATACAACCTCAATCACACACACACTCTCTCTCACATACACATGCACTCACAACCTCACACACACACACACACACTCACAAATGGGAGGAGCCATCCACCACAGACCAGAACAGGTTTCCCCTTTTGAATCAATCATAAGTTCCACTGCTGGAGAGGTAAAGTCTTTTGATTGGCGAGTGCCAGTTTGACAGCTGACTGACAGAACAGCCCCCGCCCATTACGAGGTTCATGAAGCCTCGTTTTCCCGTCGCTTATGAGACCGCAGCATTTCAGATGTGCCAGGGTGGCCGGGCTCAATGCATGCTGGGATAGGCTCCAACCCCCCCGCAACCCTGACCAGGAATATGTGGGTATAGAGAATGGATGGATGAATGGATGGAAGGAAGGATGGCTGAAACAGGGCAGGTAACTGAGAAACTGGAAGCAGGCATGGGACGTCTAGGGTTTCCAACAGAGGTTTCCAACCCTGGCCCTGAACCGCCTTACAAATCAACAAACAGTTCAGACGGAAGAAAGCAGGTGAGGTGAGTTAGCTGATCGATTAAAGCCGTTAAGACAGTTATGCGGGGAACCTCAGGGAAACCCAGCAGGTCCTGTGGCTCTCCAAGGCCAACTTTTCGTAGCATGAGGCGATCAGTGCGTATAAATTCCCATCACCCCAATCACCCAACCCCCGAAATATAACATTTTACTTTTAGACCCTTCACGTTTTCTTGGGCACCAAAAATAAATAAAGATAAGAACTAAATTACAGACAGACAGGTACAGACTGACAGTGATCGGTTCCATGTAAGAAGGAGAAACTGGTTCTTTCTCAAAAGACCATTTAAATTCGCACGTTTCTGTTGCTTTACGACTAATAGTAATTCATATTCTAACTGCGTTCGAACACAACTCCTCTGGGCTAGAATTACGTTTGAAATAAGAGCTCCACGTGCTGCTCCAAAGCATCGCCACGGTCACAGTTCACGCGATCAAAAGCCCATTACCCAATCCAAAACAAACAATCATGCGTTGTTTTCAAGGCCTTATAATTGAAATCTTAACTTGCGCTATATGAATTACCACATTATTTTTCCCTGAGAAATGAAAAGCAAGCTCCCATTAAAGAGTAGGCTACACTGTTTCCATGCAAATGACGATGACGCTTCAACACAATACTGCAGATGTATTTTTTAAAATATGCTACTATTATTACCACTATATATGATTAAGTGCGTAATGCAAGACTGTATACAAGTCTAAATATGTTTCAGTGGCAATGTGTTGTACGTTGGATACATCATGTGGCTACACCATTCTTGTTGCCACAGGACGGACAGTGGATCCTTGAACGGTTTTAACATACAAACGGACAGGGCGACTGTCATTCTTTATTTTCAAACCAATACACTTCAGGTGTTAGTTCAACAAGTAGGCCGATATTTATTTTAACACATTTGATGAGAACAGAATTGCGTGCGCGACGGAAGCGTACGTGGGACTCGTGGTAAACACCAATGTGTTCCAGCTAACTTTGTTCGCTCATTGTCTCCACCGCTGTAACATTTGTCTACGGCAGACTGATTGGAGAATCGCCTCGGTTGAAAAATAAATAAATAAATAAATAAATAAATACCGAAACAGACCGAAATCTACTTCAGTTGGAAGGCAGTTGGCAAGCCAGTTCAACACAACCAAAGTTCCGTGAAGAACTAAAAACAAACCATGCCGATGTGGTACTGAGGTTAGCCATCAAGCGTACCCGTTTTATTTGCGTAGCTTCTCCATGGCTAGCTGCTGTAGCCCATTAGCAAGTTAGCTGGCTAGCCTACAGCCATTTCCGAATTCTAGCAACAACGTTCAGTACGCAGTGTAACCGGCGAATGTCTGTTCTATAATATTTCCCCGCAATGTAATTACTAACAACTAAACAGCAACCACCACTGCTATCTTGGAAGGGCAATTTAAATATGTCCTTAGACTATATAACGTCGATCCACGGTGCCTTCAACCCAAACAATAGAGCTACACTTGAAATAATTACCCGAGAATATGCTACAAATTATTGAAAATGATAATTAACATAAGGAGCGGCACATACATTACATTGTATGCATATTACACATGGGAGTGCATATAACTTCCGGAAGAATCGGCAGCAAACTTGGCATTTTAAGACCAAAAAAAAAGAAGTAAAAATGCATCGGATGGTCTTATCTGAGACTTACAAGTTTGCTCAGTTCACACTCATCGTCCGGCACTCGTACCAACAATTATTTGTCCGAGAGAAGGTTTCACAATACTGTACATAATATAATCTAATCTAAAACACTTCTCCAAACAAGCCGGTCAGACACTAGTTAGTAACCCGACTACGAACAACCCACATTAAAACGACCGTGCTGACACATACAGAGCATGACTAGCGAATTTATTTATTATTATTATTTTTTAAAAAGAATCTGCAATTAATAGCAGTAACAACCACCCTCCCAATCCCAACTTCACACTTCCAAGACACCGACGCCAAGCAACTCAGTGGCCGTCCGCTTTTCCAGCTCATTTTCAAACGGATAGCGCCAAAAAATAGAAACACCATAGTGCAAAGCCAAGATTCGCCTCATCCCCGAACGCGAAATTCATTGTTTCCAACTCCGTGTAAACTTTTTGTGCAATCGCTGCACGCACCGCCTAACTTTTTCAATGCATCTCCAGCTAGGCAGCTAATTGCTGGGTCCAAGCAATCGCAGCACCTTTCCGGGTTCCCCCACAACCAGCACACAACCCAGTTACAACAGCATTCAGTAGTTTTCTTCAATTACAACATTTAATAAAAATGCATGCGACCACTGTGTTTGCCATCAACCGAAAATAAATGTGTTGCTAAAATACCGGAGCAACTCCCCCAGAGTCCTAACAAGAAAAAGAAAGTGCACGTGCCAACTAACCGACCCGGCACAGCAGGGTAAAAAAAGATGGAAACAAAAAGAAAAAATAAATGCACGCAAGAAAAGCAAACATGTAGCAAGCCCAGCTACATCACGCGAATAGCTAGCTTCCCAGCTGGCTATCTCTAGTTTTGTAAAAGTGTTGGCGTTGAGCGGGCTGAGTCCAAGAGAGAGGTGTCTTTAACTAGCTAGTTCTCCGTAACAGTGCACACAAATTGTCACTTACTTTTCTCTCGCTTGGCTATCGGAAGGGACGACAGCTCCTTTCCCTTTGGCGTACATTCTGGATTCTGTTTTAAGACTTTTTACCCCACTCAACACCTGTCAAAGAAAGCGGCCAGGATAACGTTCCATCTCCATAGCTACCCCTTTACTGTTTTTTCCTCCTATTTTTTTTTTTTTTTTTTTACATCTTCAACATTGGCCACAAATCAGGCACAGTTTCTATTGGGGGAACTTGAAACAGACCACTGGTGGATTTTTTTTTTTTTTTTTTTTTTTTTCAAACCGACTGTTCCAGGAATCTCTCCTCACCCCCTCCGTTATGGAGACGGTGGGGGCTTCTTAAAGGAGAAGGCACAATATTTCTCGTCTGTTTTTCGGATGCTGACTTGCAAGGGAATCGAGAGTGAAGATTCGTGAATGGCACGACACGGGAGACAATCGTGATAATGCTTACCCTTTATGTACGCAGAGAAACTTCACGACCACGAAGATGAATTTGTTTTCGCATCTCTGTATTGATACATCCGAGTCTAAGGCCACTTGATCAATGGATATAAAACAGATTTTATTTTATTTTATTTTATTTTATTTTTTTGTTTACAAGAGTGTCCACTGTATCCTGTTTGTGTTTACACTGGAAAAGTTCAAGATAATACTTTCAGTTTCCCTTCACAGAAAGATGATCGCTTTTTAAACTCATAAAATTGAAGCCTTGTTTTTTATTTTAGCAAAATGTTTTTAAAAATACAATGAGATAGCAAAATTAATAGTAATAATAATAACAATAATAATAATAATCATAGAAAAATAAAATATTTCACCTTTCAGCAGGACTTGGAGCTGATGGTATGAAACTAGTCTTAGACTGCATTTCACAAGCAAAAGTGAGAAACAATAATTCAGATACTGTAATACATTATTGATTTTTTCTCCAGCATTACGAAAGGCTGGGTTGTGTTTCAGCTGCTTGTGAATTCTGATATGGTTCAAAGAACAGCTCAACGTGAGTCAAATTTAAACCCTCTGTAGTCTGTAAATCTGGTTTAAAAGGCATCGTTCAGTTTAATTGAGGTCTTTCTGTTGTCAAAGTTACATGTGAAATGGAGAAATACATTAACCTACGTCACCTACAATTCCGCCTTTGACCCCAACATTTTCAAAATATAATGATAGAAAGTCATAATATGCCACAATATGACATGGTGTCATATTGTATGTACAGTAGATGTCAGGAAAAAGAACAGAGAAGAGCAACAAGACTGGTCCCAAGTATGAAATAGATTGGTTTACAAAGAGATTCCTACGGTATAGAATCTGTTCAATGGCAGTTAAAGGAGATCCAGGGAGTGATTTTACTGAAATTGAAAGGGGATTAATAAGGTGTGCCACCAGAGCCCATTCAAAAAGCCCTATGCAACAAAACCAGAGGAAAAAATAAATTAGTGTTACTTTTGTTGCTCAATCACTATAATGAGTAAAACTCAATCTACAAAAACATGACATGTCTGTCCACATACAAAACACTGTCTTACTGAGCACAGCAAACACCCCCCCCCCCAACACGCACACACACACCGCTCCGTATGCATTCCACACCCAGCTGCAGTGCATGCTGGGAAACTGGTGGTGCCCAGATTTCGGGGGGGGGGGGGGGGGGGTCATCCCATGCGATCAGCTCTCCCATAAAAATGCAAAGGAGGGAAAAGTTATGAGTCGATGACATCACGAACGAACGAACGCCTCGCTGAGCTGCTGAAAGGCCTATATCCTCTTAATTGTACGCCATTACATGCAGACGCATATTAATCGCACAACAGAATGCGACATCTGTTCGTACATTACAGGGATGAGCACCTGAAGAGAGGGGGTACTTAGCCCCAAATTGGGGTCAGGGAACCGCTAAGTTTTGACGGCGGATCGAAGTTCCCCCCACAGCTTGACTGTACATTCGAAAAATCTACGCTTACAAAAAATAAATAAATGAATAAAATCCAGATGCAGGCAACTCTGAGGAGGAAGCTAACTCTTACCGGACCGTCCCATTCACAGTGCGGTAGCCTATCACCAACGGATTCCCATCTGTGCGGTAGCCTATCACCAACGGATTCCCATCTGTGCGGTAGCCTATCACCAACGGATTCCCATCTGTGCGGTAGCCTATCACCAACGAATTCCCATCTGTGCGGTAACCTATCACCAACGGATTCCCATCTGTGCGGTAGCCTATCACCAACGGATTCCCATCTGTGCGGTAGCCTATCACCAACGGATTCCCATCTGTGTGGTAGCCTATCACCAACGGATTCCCATCTGTGCGGTAGCCTATCACCAACGGATTCCCATCTGTGCGGTAGCCTATCACCAACGGATTCCCATCTGTGCGGTAGCCTATCACCAACGGATTCCCATTTGTGCGGTAGCCTATCACCAACGGATTCCCATCTGTGCGGTAGCCTATCACCAACGGATTCCCATCTGTGCGGTAGCCTATCACCAACGGATTCCCATCTGTGCGGTAGCCTATCACCAACGGATTCCCATTTGTGCAAATTCACGGCCTGAAACTTTCTGGCCATTACATTACATTACATTACAAGCATTTGGCAGACGCTCTTATCCAGAGCGACGTACAACAAAGTGTATAACCATAACCATTAGAGTTGAAGGTGTGCTTCATATTAAGGACGTTTTTTTCGTTCTTTGTTCTTTTTTCTGGTGTGAAGTATTGCATTTCAAGACACTTGCATTTCAAGATGTAGACTTTCATTCATTTCACCCAATGTTACCCGTTCTGTCGCCAAAATCAACAAGATCACCGTTCGCTCCCCAAATAGAGCTCAACCCTCAGCTTCACGTGTTGTAAGCCACACTTAGGTTGAATTGCTTCAGTATAAATAAATAAAGGTGCACAAATGTAAGCAAGCTTTTGCCACGTTAGAAACCGAAGAATAAGGGCGTCGCTTGAGAAAGTGAATTACGCAATGAAGCACACTACATGGGCACCACTGTCTCAACTGGTTATGCAGTGTCGGATTTCTGGTCTAATGAATATGGCAAAAGATTAAATGGGAAAATTACCTTAGCCATTGTGTGTGTGGCCACTTTGGTGTGTGTGTGTGTGTGTTGGGGGGGGGGGGATGCCAGGTGTGAATCTCCATGCACAGCAGTAGCCTACGATATGTGTTGCCTCTTGCATAAATTCTACCAAGCAAGCAGGGGAAAAAAATGTATGCCAGCCACATTATTTTTAAAAAAAATACGCATATCACAAACAAAGCAGTGAGCTCGCTCTGCGGTAATACTGCATGTAGTACTTTATGGCTGAAACGGCAGCGGTGGTCTCTCCTTCTGGCTGACTTCCGTCTTTAACGGATCTGCACTTGCGCGAGGAGAGTTCCGAGATCGCGGCCCCCAAGAGAGCGAGTCGGAATCGCGCGGCGCAGTTCCGCAGCTTTTCGGCGTTTTTCCGAGCGCGAGGACTCGGCTCGCTGAGCTCGCGGGACCCGCTCCGGGTCTGTCGCTTTAAGAGGCTCGGCGGAGTGCGGGAGGAGGGGGAGGAGAGGGACGCAGCAGCGGGGACGGCTGCTGCAGCAGCGGCAGCGGTGTTCTCGCGCTGTTCTCTCTCTCTCTCTCTCTGTGGGTAGCGCGCCGCCACGGCACAGCTGACTCGTGTGTTTGCGAGGACTCGCCTCTTTCCACGGAGAGGAGGGAAGGGGGGGGGGGAAGCAGAAATTGATGTGGACGGCTGTATTCCACAGTCGTCTCCCAACGGGTCTGACTGAGGGAGATAGTGAGGAAGGGAGAGAGCGAGAGGAAAAGAGGGAGTGAGAGAGAGAGAGAGAGAGAGCGATAAAGGTAGGGAAAGAGAAAGAACAAGAAAGAATAGTAAAAAAAATTTTTTTTAAAAAACCTACTCCCAGAAGGCACTGCAGTATATCCACAGCTCACCGGCCAGAGACACACTATCCTCTGTTGTAGCTGCCCCAGTGAACTGGTCGTCCTCCACACACCTTTAGCTCTTGAACAAACCTCCCGCCTTGCAGCGAATCTGAAAAAAAAAAAAATATATAAAATGCTTCATACATTATTGAGAAGCTAATGATTGCACAGGTGGGAAATAACTCCTTTGTTTCATATACTTAAAAATAGTAAAGATGGCTGAGGAGAGGCTGTTGTAATCACCGGGCACTTCAGTGCTAGCTTAGCTTGCTGGGGCGGGTTCGAGTGGTTTCCTGGTTACCTGTGCTGGTTACACGCCGTGTCTTTAGTGCCAGGGATGTGGTGGTCAGGGTGGGCACAGGGCACCCCCCTCCAAGCCTGCCCGCCACCCCCCCCCTCCCCCCAATATTCACTACACCATCAACCGCCACCATCTCTACACCAACACTGGAGGTGCATGATGAGTGGGTGATGTGGTGGGGGAGGAAGAGGAGGAGGAGGAGGAGGAGGAGGAGGAAGAAAGGGATCGAAACCCAACTGTTTCAGAGAAGCCAAGAAGCCTGGGAGAGCCTCAAACCTTTTTTCCTTTAGTTTGGAGAACACGCATGCGCACGTATGCATACAGTAACACATGTAACCACATGCATACAAACACATGTGCACTCACACACACAAGCACACACGAGTACACATGCACACCCATACAAGCAATGCATTGGCTCACATGTGTGCGCACGCACGGGCACACACACACACACAAGCAATGCATTGGCTCACACGTGTGCGCACACACACACAAGCATTGGATCGGCACACACGTGTGCACACACACACACACAAGCATTGGATTGGCACACACGTGCGCGCACACACACACACAAGCATTGGACTGGCACACACGTGTGCGCTCAACACAAAAACACAAACAGCGCACGATGCCTGCTGCTCTTCCTTTGTGCCCCACCGCACATTTCACACCGCCCCCCCCGAGCCCAGCCAGCCAGCCTAGCACTCCCTCTGACCTCTCCCTGCCCCGAGGCGGGGGGGGGGGGGCGGGGGCATTGTGAGGGGGGTATGTGGGGGTGCGGCTGTCACCTCAAGGATTTTGACTGCCATCACCCCCCAGACCCACAAAGTCTGGCACCGTCCCATTATGCCACCACATCCGCCCCTCCCCAGGGACCCCAGAGCCCCCGACACGACACAACCCAGCGTCGGCCCCTCCCTCTTAAAGGGACAGCACTCGGGCTAATCAGAGAAAAGAAAAAATATATATAATATAATTTTTTTTTTTAAACACAGCTATGATCTTGTGATCTGGTTTTTTAATTTATCTAAATGATTTCTAGTCAGGGGAGGAAGGAGGAAGGGGGCAGGAGGAAGGGGGTGGGACAAAATTTAAATAAATCTGAAAATAAAAAGCTGAAGAAAATTGGCGTCACACCACTGCCGGTGTGCTCAGGTAACGTTTCGTTCTGGATCACCTGAGCAGAATGACCTGTCTGGCTGGACATGGGCTGAGGTCCATACGTAGGAGCGCAAAATATTAACGATTGTTCATTTTTACATTACATTACATTACAGGCCTGTGGCAGACGCTCTTATCCAGAGCGACGTACAACAAAGTGCATAACCGTAACCAGGGACAAGTGTGTTGAGAACCCTAGAGGGGAGTACAGTTCCAAGTGCAGGGAGCGACTGCATAGTTTAACTTGGACCCTATAGGTTAATTTGATCAACACAAATGAAAGCAGCAGCAAAACAGCAAATAATACAGGCAGGCAATAGTACAATCATTTCCATCCTAATTTAATTGCAACTGATGTCCTCACTAAAGAATGAAATGAAATACAGGCTTTGGGAACAGACATGAAAAAGGTACAGAGGACGTGACCTTGGTGTCCTCACTGGTAGTTAGGGCTAGGGTTAGGCAGACACACACACACACACACACTCACACACACACACACACACACACTCACACACACACACACTCACGCACACGCACACACACACGCACACACTCTCACGCACACGCACACGCACACACACACACACACACACACACACACACACACACACTCACACACACACACACACACCCTATGGGGCCCTGGAAACCATGCGTGTTTCTGAGCACGTGCAGTGCGAACACAGGAATTGGGGGGGGGGGGCCCACTGCGGTTTCGCTGCCCCAACAGGAAACGCCCCTCTCCGAACGTCACCCTCTCGGTCCCACAAAGCCCCCACATTAATCATGGGAGTCCAGAATGCTTGGAGCCATAGCCAGGCACCCCACTTAAAAAAAAACCCCCCAAAAAAACCTGGTTTGTGGGTGGTGAGCTCAGCCGAGCCACGAGTCTGTGGTGTCCCTTATCCTGTAATGCAGTGGAAGTAAAATATATTTCACGTGTGTGTGTGAGTGTGTGTGTGCATATGTATGTGTGCATATTGTGTATGCATTTGTGTGTGTGAGTATATCAATCAATCAATTTTATTTAAAGTGCAGAATCACCATGCAGCATGTATGTATGTGTGTGTGTGTGTGTGTGTGTGTGTGTGTGTAGTGAGTAGGGGGAGGTGGGTGATTGGGGGCTGATGCCTTGTAGATAACTGGTTAGCGTGACCCACATACCCAAGCGGACGCTCATTAGCATAATTTGGTGACGGGTAACGAGCGGTGCCTCGTGCCGCAGACGAGGCTGGTTTGGGGAAGACGGGCGGCCGCTTAGACCCCGCCCCTTTCGTCTGCAGCTCCGAACTGTCGTCCACCTCCCGGCCAATCATCACTGTCACTGTGCGCGTTCCCCTCCGGGCCTGCCAAAACTGCTGGTGATTCTCCGCCCTAGACCTTCTCTTACTGATGCACACACACACACGCACACTTGCTTGTGTGCACACACGTGTGTACACAAGCAAGCATGTATGTATGCACATACACACACACATGCACACAAGCAGGTATGCATGTGTGCACATACACACACACGCATACACACATGCACAAACAGGCATGCACACACACACACACACACGCACACTTACCCAACTACCGGTGATCGCAGATTCTCACAAATGAATTAGCTTCCCTTCTTTTCCCCTGTACAAGAGCCACGCCCGGGTCACACCGACCCGATGAGTCTCATTACACAATCCGCTCCTGAAATACAGCGAAGCCTCCTCTTTCACCCGCAAAATCCAGGGCAAATATATATCTTTTTAAATAATAACATCCCTGTAGCCCAAAGTTTGTCCACAGCTGGCAAAAACAGCAGATTTTATGTGGTACAGAAGGAAAGGCGAAATATTCCTGCTGCGTTTTGTTTTTTTTAGCTGCTTTTGTTATGATGATTACGACAATTTAACCCTTTAAGGTGTGAGATCACAAAAGATGCGATTGTTGTGTTTTTAAACTGAGCATTATAATTCTGGGCTGGTGGGGCCCAATGTGAGATCTTCTCATGGGACCCAAAATCCCTGGCAGGGCCCCTGAGACTGTCATACCACAAGGGGGCCACAAATTCAGTTTGTTTTTTTGAGGTGCAACTCAGGCCGTATGATTGGTTGCAGTGTGCGCCTTCCTTAACCCCTGAAACTAACCAAAGTCATAGCAGGGGGTTTAAAAAAGGGGTTTTTTTTTTCACCCGAAGGTGGTTTGCCCAAAAGCGACAGCCCCTGGGTCCATATTCATAAAGTGCTGATCTCAGATCAGTTTTTCCTTTTTACCCATAATGCATAAGGTGAGGATATGGGCAGATGAAACCTGATCCTGGATTAGCTCTCATTATCCGAGATGTTTTATGAATACAGGCCCTCGTTGTGGTAAATGGATGGTAAATGAACTGCATTTATATAGCGCTTTTATCCAAAGCGCTTTACAATTGACGCCTCACATTCACCCATTCACACACACACTCACACACCAACGGTGACAGGCTGCCATGCAAGTTACCAATCAGCTCGTTGGGAGCAATTAGTTAGGTGTCTTGCTCAGGGACACTTCGACACGCCCAGGGTTGGAACCGGCAACCCTCCGACTGCCAGACATTACATTACAGGCATTTAGCAGACGCTCTTATCCAGAGCGACTTACACAGCTTTTACACAGCATTTTACATTGTATCCATTTATACAGCTGGATATATACTGAAGAAATTCCGGTTAAGTACCTTGCTCAAGGGTACAACGGCAGTGTCCTTACCCAGGAATCGAACCTGCGACCTTTCGGTTCCTTACCCACTGTGCTACACTCTGTCCTATGACAACCGCTCTTATCTCCTGAGCTATGTCGCCCCCCTATGTGGTCAAAAATGTGGTCAAAAAGGCTTGCACTACAATAAGGTAGGCTAACGTACCGAACTGCAAGAGCCCATCTTGTGCTTGCAGGTCGAGGATCTGACCTCCAACAAAAAAAAAAAAAAAAAAGAATGACTGCAATCAATTTCATAAAAAAATAATGTCTACCTCAGACAAATGAGAACAAATATTGTGAGGTTGTTTTATTTATTTATCGAGTTCTAAATAAAGGCAGAGCTTGTGTGTTTGTTCCCTTTCCTGCTGCTTAAGCTTGAGGAAAGCTATTAATCAGAAGGTAAAATGATAGATGTTCTGCACCCAGGAAGGAGCGTTTATTTTACCTAAGTGGAAACAGGAGATGTGCTGTGCATTTATATCACCGGTGTCGGCTGCGGGAGGACACACATTCCCACACACACACACACACAGAATCATATCCACACACATAGACACGCGCGCACACACACACACACAGAATCATATCCACACACATAGAAACACGCACACACACACACACACACACAGAATCATATCCACACACATAGACACACACACACACACACACACACAGAATCATATCCACACACATAGACACACACACACACACACACACACACACTTACTCACTCATATCCGCAGAGACACATACACACATGCACCCACATACATGGGCACACAAAAAAATACTCCCACACACACACACACAAACTCACACATAGACACACGCACACACACACTCACACACACACTCACTCGTATCCACACACACACACACACACACACTCACTCATATCCACACAGACACACACACACACTCACTCATATCCACACACACACACACACACACACACCTTCTCATTCACGTACGCACAATTTCCCTGCAATGTTGAAGTGCTGAAAAGACACCAGCATAAATGATGCAGTAATCTGCGCCCCCCCCCCCCCCCCCCAAAAAAAACCCTCATCAATTACTGTCCTTCTGCGATAGCACCCTGTAGCCTCTCAGGAGTTTTGTTTTCTCTCTTTTTTTTTTTGATTAGGCTGCAGTGTGCAATGTCATAACAGAGGTCACACCCCGGACCACCGTCGGAAAACAAATGTTTCTGGGGTCCCTTGTTGCTCAGGACACCAAAGTGATTAACATATACAATGAGTAGGAGCAGCTATTTACAGCTTCCAGTGCTTCCTCTGAAGATTAATCTCTGCCGGTTGAGGACCATGACTGCACGTGTGAACGCGTGCACACATGCTTTCTGCACGCTAGAATATATATTTTTTGGAATCGATGGATTGGAGTGTTTTGCAACGGCGAAACGGAATGAGCCCTTAACACGTGTCAACAGAACGCAAACCGCGACAGAGACACTCGTCTCCTCTTTAGGTAGTCCTCATTATAATCAATCGAATGCATTCCCCCCCCACCGCTTGGTTTAAAAAAAAGAAGAAGAAGAAGAAAAAAAAAGGCTCATGCACGCGGTGATAGGAACGTGCCGTCCAATTATCAAGCGGGAGGCGGAGAGGGAGCAGAGAGAGAGAGAGAGAGAGAGCGGGGGGCGCGCGAGTCAGTAGAGTGCAGAGATTACGACCCTCGCGGGTTCGCGGACTCGAGTTAGATTAGGAAGAAAAGGCAGTGAAAGGAAGCGCGATCCGGCGGGACTCCGATCTTTGTCCTTCGCCTGTAGGTCGACAGCGTCTTGTCTGGCCGCTATGACGGAAACACGGACACGTCTGTTCTCGTGTCCCTCTCGAGAGGGGAGAGTGAGCGGACTGCTGCCGGTCACTTCTTGACGAACCTGCTGCAGATTGGACGTCTGAATGACAATATAACTTGGCTTCACCTTCCGTTTGAAAACAACAGGCTACACTGGTGTGTTTCAAAACCCCAGCGCGGTTTGTCAATTCTTTTTGAAACCGGCGTTTTAAAACCGCGTATAATTTGGCCCCTTCCGAATCGTCTAAACTGACGGCTGCATCATTGGCATCAATGAAAACTATTTAAAAGCTGCTTCTTTTAACAGCACGCGGTACACGGGAGCAGGGAATGAGATCCATCCATCCATTATCTATACCCGCTTACCTTGGTCAAGGGTCACGGACGGTGCTGGAGCCTATCCCAGGATGCATTGGGCAAGAGGCAGGAACACACCCTGGACAGGCCACCAATTTATCGCAGGGCACACACACCATTTGCTCGCACACTCATACCTATAGGCAATTTAGAGGGGATGGAGATGATAACTGTTTATCTTCGAGGTCACTGGAAACACTGAAAGCTCTTGCTGTTGTCTAGAAGTCTAGTTTCTTGTTTATTTGGTTCATGTCTTGGTTTGATCTGCATATTTTGATATGAAAGAAGCAGTACAGGCTATTGTTATGAAAGAAAAAAAAGGTTTCTAGGAGTGTGTGGAGCTATGAAGTGTAATTATTTCAGTGAGTCCGTAGGGCTACACCGTACTTTCAAGAGGAGTCTTTGGTTTGTGGTTAAATAGCTATAGAAAGCATAATTATGGTCGTAATTCAATTCATAACAAAGTATGACGCATGGAAACACAATAATATCACTTACAATAAGGAATATTTTTGACACTGTACTTAGACCCCGTTTGAACTTTTTAATGTGTGAAAAATATCCAATGTTCATTTTATTGGACAATAAACACAACAAATCAGATGTCAGCTGGATTTGTCGGATGTGAATGAAACCCGGAGGGGGTCTGGGTTGGATTCTGCTGGTTTCCGATCGAAATGTAAACTGCTCCAGCGTATGTTTCCTGTCACCAGCTTTCTACCGACAAATAACATCCCATAATGAGCCTGTGGGCGCCAGGAGCCACCCTGCGGTAGGGCTGGTTGTCAGGTCAGACGGAACACCGAACACAACGACTAGGAGGAACGCAATCCGGGTCAAATCCACAGAATTTGATTTGCAACACATTAAAAAAAAATCTGGTGTAAATAGACCACAGCTACAGAATATACATTAGATATGGATTCATCTAATTTGTTACAGTAAATTCGTCTGAAAGAAGAGAGTATTCAACAGATATACAGGAATACACGCAGACACACGCATGCACATGGAGACGCAGACACCGACAAACACACACACACACACACACCACACTCACGCACAAACATACAGACACACGTACACACACACACGCGCAGGCACATGCAAGTTCACGCACACACAAACTTGTGCATTTTATATCAGTGCATGTAAGCATGTGTGTGAGTGCGGCTGAATTCCGGGGGAGGGGCTGGGGGGAGACGGAGGGGGAGGGGGGTAATCAGAACTGGGGGGTAATTAGAGATTAAACACAGGTTGAGGTGTTTCTCTCTGAGGATGCGTCTGTTCTGCCCAGCGTACCCCTAATCTCCAGCAGCGCGTAACGCACGGGCTGAGAAAAGCATTCAGAACCAAAAGGTGGGAACGCTGCCAACGATCATAATAATAACAACAATAACAACAACAACAATAATAATAACAACAACAACAACGAACATAATAATAACAACAACAATAATAATAATATTAATAATAATAACAACAATAATAATAACAACAAAAATAACAATAATAATGATAATATAATAATAATAACAATACAACAACAATAATAATAATAACAATAACAACAATAACAACAACAATAATAATTATTATTATTGTTGTTATTATTATTATTATTATTATTATTCCATGAAATCATAAAAAAAAATAAGTGTGTTCTCAGCTGACCTACCTGGTCAAATAAATGCAACGCAATAAATACTGCGATTAGAATTAGAGACGCCTCTGTTGGCAGGACAATATTTGTGTCTGTGTGTAACAGAGTGTGTGTGTGTGTGTGTCTGTGTGTAACAGAATGTGTGTGTGTGTGTGTGTGTGTGTGTGCGTGCACCTGTGTGTGTGTGTCTGTGTGTAACAGAGTGTGTGTGAATGAGAGAGTAGGTGAGTCTGTTGGGGAAAAAAAGTGTATGTTTACGTGAGTCTATGTACATTTATGTTTTGTATGTATGGGTGCGTGTGTGTTTGTATGTATGTGTGCGTGCGTGCACCTGTGTGTGTGTGTGTGTGTGTGTGTGCGTGCGTGCACCTGTGTGTGTGTGTGTGTGTGTGTGTGTCTGTGTGTAACAGAGTGTGTGTGAATGAGAGAGTAGGTGAGTCTGTTGGGGAAAAAAAGTATATGTTTACATGAGTGTATGTACATTTATGTTTTGTATGTATGGGTGCGTGTGTGTTTGTGTGTATTTGTGTGTGCGTGCACCTGTGTGTGTGTGTGTGTGTTTAATTATTTAGCGCATGTTCCAATGAAAGGCTAGCCCTCTGAATCCTTGGAGCGGACAGGGTGCTTGTTTTGTTTGGGTGCTAATTTCACTGCTGTTGGAAAATGACACATAATTACAGACGGTATATGCTAATGTTCTTTTCTCCTTCACTCTTTACCCTCCCCTCCTCCTCCTCCTCCTCCTCCTCTTCTCCCCTCCCTCTCCTTCCCCCTCCCCCTCCCTCCCTCTCTCTCTCTCTCTCTCTCTCTCTCTCTCTCACTGCTTCATAATCTGCTGAGCAGAGGGCATGTGTGAGGGAAGAATACCCATCTCACTCTCTATCTTCCTGTCACACACACACACACAAATGCACATACACACACACTCTCTCTCTCTCATATGCACACACACACACACACACACACACACACACACAAATGCACACAGACACACACACTCTCTCTCTCTCTCGTGCACCCACACACACATGCACACACACTACTTTCTCCCATGTGCACATGCACACACATACACACACACACACACACACACACACACACACACAGTCACTCTCTCTCTCTCGTGCACACACACACACACACACACACACACACTCTCAAGTGCACACACACACAGACACACTCGCTCTTTATGATGGACACACAGATTCTCTCACACACACAATGAAATGCACACACATCAACACATCATGGCAATAACAGGAGAACATATGTCCACGCTGAGCGGGTTTGTAGGCCTTCAGTGAAGATACTGGGAAGACAAAAGGGCATTGCCCTTGACCAAGAGACCTGGAGTTGGTCTCCGGGTGCTGCACTGGGGCTGCCCGCTGCTGCCCGCTGCTGCCCGCTGCTGCCCGCTGCTGCCCACTGCTGCCCGCTGCTGCCCGCTGCTCCTATGCAACTGGGATGGGTTGAGTGCAGAGGACAAATTATCCCACGGGGTTCGACAAAGCATAACTATTAACCCTTTAATGCTGGGGTGCCCTGTTTCCGGGTATGACAGAATAGCTGGAACACAAACTGTTATTCAGTTTCTTCCTTTATCATTTTCATCTCAAGCGAAAAAAAAAGAAACAGCATAAATTTCATTGCGTAAAAATTAAAAAAGTCTTTCCTGTTTCCTGTTTCATGCATGTTTTCATAGGGTGGGGGGTTTTCCAGAAGGGGGTGGGAAGCCAGGCATCTGACACGGATGGAGTGGGGGAGGGGGGGGGGCGAGGGTTGCTAGGGCGCTGTGGGGCGGAGGGGGGGGGGGGGGGTTGGACAACAGGCGTCATGGTGATAATTTTAAACAGCAGTGACGCTTCTGTCAACTGAGCCATGCGTAGTAGGCCATAGGCGAGCCCTGGATAGGTCTCAAGCCGAGACTGCAGAGCTCAGAGACGACTCATACCAGAATCAGCAGGCCATCAAAACCCAAGACCGACAGTCACACTGTTAAACACCAGGCGCGCAAATCAATAATTGCCTAATTTGTTTAAATGCAAAACATGAATGAAACACCATATACAGGTGAACAAGTGATTCACCAAACACCACGTTGAAATGAATTGATGCATCAAACACCGTATACAAGTGAACTGATGCATCAAACAACATGTAGGCGCCCGTGCCGGCCAGAGGAGGCGCTATTTCACATCAGACAGAATTCGGCCAATGGGCACGCGGCGCTCGCTAGCTCTCGACGCTAGCCACACTGCTAGCGCTCTGCCAACGCTCAGCTGCCAGTCCGCCGGCGTGTTCCAAACTGGCACCGCGCGGCTCGTGAGGGAGAGACCGCGGAAACGATAACCGGCTATTAAAAGGCCGTTAAACAGCGACCGCTAAATTGGCGAACGTTCCCGCCAATTTCTTCCGAAACGCTGGCAGGGCAGCAGCTGGCGGTTGGTGGCGGCCTGGTAGGCGCTCGCTTGCTGGGGAGATACCCAACCTAAAAACTGCCAACACCCCCCCCGCCCCCCCCCTTTCCCTGGGCACTGGTGAGGGGGACCAGACTCCCTGCTGTGGAAAAGCTCATTTTATTTCCTATTTCCTATTTTGTTCTCACACCCAATCCAGGGTTGAGCCGTGATACATCCAGACCACAGTCAGTAAGCGTGGTTCAGACATGCACCAGCCACGGCCCAGAGCCGGGCCAGTACTCCTCCAGCCTCTTCCGGCCCAGAACCAGGCCAGACTCCTCCAGCCTCCTCCAGGCTCCGCAGCCCCCATCAGCAGCACAGTGCTGTCTGTGTTCACACCCACACACACGGCTGTGTGCCCAGTGCCAGAAGCGGTCCGTGGCTGGGGCCCGGGCATCGCCACATAAACGCCAACCGTGCCAACTTCAGGCCAGCGACTGTGCCAACGTTTGTCCGAAAACCAGCCTGGAGTGTGTGCAGTTGTACCCAAGGGGATGGGTGGGGGAGGGGGGGGGGTGGCCTTTTAAAAAATGTTTTATTTTTTTGCATTTACTGAGACATCATCCACAGCAAACGCCATAAAATCAGTGGCTGGCCGAGTGGGGGGGGGGGGGGGGGCTTTGGGGCTATTTTCGGAGACGAGGCGGCCGAAGGGCCTGCCGTGGGGGAGGGGCTTAACGGACGGGCGCTGAGAGGTCTCCGTGACCCAGGCGTACGCGGAGCGGGCAGCGAGCGCCGCACCCGCCTCTCCAGACCCGCCGCCCGCCGTCGCCATGGTCACCGCTTAGAATCCTGGGGCACCGCGCCTCAGAGGAACGCACTTCAGCTGGAGAGAGAGTGTGTGTGTGTGTGTGTGTCTGTGAGAGAGAGTGTGCCTGTGTGTGTGTGTGTGTGTGTGTGAGAGAGAGAGGCTGTGTGTGTGTGTGTGTGTGTGTGTGGGGCTGTGTGTGTGAGTGAGTGTCTGTGTGTGGGGCTGTGTGTGTGTGTGTGTGAGAGAGAGTGTGTGAGTGAGTGTGTCTGTGTGTGTGTGTGTGTGTGTGTGTGTGTGTGAGTGAGTGAGTGTGTGTGTGTGTGTGTGTCTGTGTGAGTGAGTGTGTGTGTGAGAGAGAGTGTGTGTGTGTATGTGTGTGTGTGTGAGAGAGAGTGTGTGTGTGTGACTGGGTGCCTGTGTGTATGTGAGAGAGAGTGTGTGTGTGTGTGTGACTGGGTGCCTGTGTGTGTGTGTGTGTGTGTGACTGGGTGCCTGTGTGTGTGTGTGTGTGTGTGTGTGTGTGAGAGAGAGTGTGTGTGTGTGTGTGTGTGAGAGACTGGGTGCCTGTGTGTGTGTGTGTGTGTGTGACTGACTGGGTGCCTGTGTGTGTGTGTGTGTGTGTGTGTGCATGCACACTTGTGTTTGTGCACGCAGTTAAGTTCCTGTGTGTCTGCGTGTGTGAGTGGGAGTGTCAGCCTGTTTATCATTTATTTATAGATACTTTTTTGTGTTGTGAACCTTCAATACAACTTCATCTGAATCAGGAATGCACAAACAAACAAAATGGAGCCAGCTTCGCTCGCGAAACCAGGCGGCGAGTCTTTGCAACGCAAGTCATACTTATTCAAACTCTTGCCGTTTTTACGCTCGCGCGGTGTTCCAGAGCATATTGCACGCAGTTCCACGCTCCCTGTTGGTTTTGCAGCCGGATTATTCCGCCCACAGCTCTGTGTTACTGTGGAAGGAGGGGAAGAAACAATCGCGCTTAATTTCAACGCCGACACACCGACTCGTTTTGCCAACACCAGCACATTTGGACCAACCCGGCGCACAGAATCTCGTTCAAACTATCAACAGGCCATTACTGAAACTGACACATTCTCAATTAATCCATCAAAAGTGATACTCTGATTCTAAGTCTGTCTGCACACTGGTTGACCTGCAGGGTTCGCTGCAGAGCGACAAGACAAGGCATTCCCGGGCCAACCGTATCCCTCCCTCCCTGGGAAATGCTACGGCCAATCACGCACCACTCTACAGGGCTGCCAGCCAATCGGCACTGGCATCATTGGGACCCAGTGCCAAACCGGTGGTCCCATTTGCTCCCTGGAACAGCCTGAAGGACCCACCTGACAGCTCCAAACTCCCATGACGGCTAAACTGCAGCAGCCAGGAAGAGAAGAGAAGTTGAGGACAGAACAGAGAAATGCAAAATGAGGATATTTGAAAAGTGAGGGGGGGGGGGATTTCTCTCAGTCTCTCAACTTTTTAATCTTTATCTCGTTCCACAAAAAAAAAAGTGAAGCGCGCCAAAAAAAGGCCTCTCTTTGTTAGTGCTAATCTGTACGTGGGACGAGCCCGCTCAGCAGGCACAGAGTGAGCGTTTGTCTTTCCGTAGCTCAGAACTTCTTTCCCAAAACGACTCACGACTGGAAGTGGGAAGAATTTGGGGGTGCAAGGAGGGAGGGGGGTGTGGGGGGTATGGGGGGCGGCAGGATAGGGATGGAGGGTGGGTGTACACCGAGAGTTTTTCATACCTTCATTCTGGAAAGTTCCTCGCCCCCATGCCACCCCCCCCCCCACGCCCCCCCCCCCCCCCGGTGATCAGCCAGGCCCTGCCACCGTCCCAGCTGTGGTTGGAGCTGGACAGCCCTGTGTGCAGTACAGCCACAACACCCAACACCATTACAGTGCAGCAGAAACATGCCTGCCTGCTAGTGTGAAGGGGGTGGGGGGGGGGGGGTGGGGGGAAGGGGGTTGGAAGAGGGTGGAGCAGAGAGAGGGGGGGTGGGGGGTTGGAGGGGGGCAGGGCAGAGAGAGGGGGGGTGGGGGGTTGGAGGGGGGCAGGGCAGAGAAGGGGGGGTGGGGGGATGGAGGGGGGCAGGGCAGAGAAGGGGGGGGGGGTTGGAGGGTGGCAGGGCAGGGAAGGGGGGGGATGAAAGCAGTAATAAAGTCCGGGCGGGCAGCACTAAGAGCCGGGGTCCTCCCGTGGGGAACAGCACCAGCAGATAAAGACTCACATTCTTTTTCAGTTACGCCTTTTACCCCCCCCCCCCCATTACAGAATCCCTGTCTGTGTGTGTGTGTGTGTGTGTGTTTGTGTTTGTGTGAGTGTGCGTGTGTGTGTGTGTGTGTGTGTGCGTGTGTGTGTGTTTGTGTGTTTGTGTGTGTGTGTCTGTGTGTGTGCGTGTGTGTGCATGCCTGTGCATGTGTGAGTGTGTGTGTGCATGTGTGAGTGTGAGTGTGTGTGTGCATGTGTGAGTGCGCGTGTGTGTGTGTGTCTGTGTGTGTGCGTGTGTGTTTGTGTGTGTGTGTGTGTGCGTGCGTGTGCATGCCTGTGCATGTGTGAGTGTGCGTGTGTGTGTGTGTGTGCGTGTGTGAGTGTGTGTGTGTGTGTGTGTGTGTGTAGTGCTCGTTAACAGGTGCTTGTTGTTGCTGCAGCACGCATCTGGAACAGAGAGTTACAGATTCAGACAGGTTTCCTGTAAACCGATTGGTTCTCGCAAGATTCAGCCAGCATTACAACATGAGTCATAGGGTGAGTTGATTGGCCAGAAAATGAAGCTCTGCCCACACTGGTGTCATGATGTCAGAACTATTAACTGACCTGGTGCATTTGCAGAGTGCATCCCAAGAGTTCTGGACTTCTCAAATCAGAGCACCAACCAGATAAGGCCAGTAGTATTGTAATGTTATGAGTCAGAAAACTGCTCTTGAGCTGTGGGGCAGGTTTAAGTGGCGGAATTTCTGGGGTGACCTTTGACCTTGCCAGGCCATTTTTTTTGCCGGATTGATCTGCCGGCAGCCTTAATCCCCCGTTGTTTCTGTCTCTCTCCCTGTGTCCCTCACTGTCTCTCTCTCTCTCTCTCTCCCTCTCTCCCTTTCCATCTCCCTCCCAGTCTCTCTACCTGTCTCTCTCCCTGAGTCCCATCTCCATTTCTGTCTCTCTCTCTCTCTCTCTCTCTCTCTCTCCCTCTCTCCCTTTCCATCTCCCTCCCAGTCTCTCTACCTGTCTCTCTCCCTGTGTCCCCCATCTCCATTTTTGTCTCTCTCACTGTCTCTCTCTCTTTTTCTCCAGGTTCCTGAATCCTGACACACACAAATACACGCGCGCGAGCACACACACACACACACACACACACACACAAAAAAACACAAAACCAAACAACAGCAACAGCAGCCGCAGCTGTGGAGATAATCTGGCCCTCTCCGTAATTCCTCCTCTACGCTGTAGCGGGGGGCCAAAGTCACTGCACCCCGGAGGATTACATTATAGTCTTAATCCATCTCAGAGCCCGCTGTCGTTTCCATGGGGACGGGGGGGACGGACATTTTTTTATTTCCTTGCCTCACATATATCTATCATGCAAGTTTATTAAAAAAAAAAAAAAACACACAATAAGAATATGTGTTCAAGGATTCAAAGCTTTTCTGGCAGTTTGGCCAGCTTTGTTGCACCATGACTTAACCATGATTGTTAGAACTCAGGAGTCTGCTTAGACAGTGGGACCCATCCAACAGTTCCTTAACAGGATGAACCACCCAACAACCCTGTCTCTCTTTTTTTTAAATCAGAGGTCAAACAAACCACAGGATGATGAGTAGTCCAGCTCACAGTGTTCAAGCTGACTGTTGGGAGAAAAACACACACACATACACACACATGCACACACACACACAAACATGCCGGTTAGTTACAGGCTTTGGGAAAATCACGCTGTGCACACACACACACACACACACTGTTTAGTTACAGGCTTTGGGAAATCACGCTGTGCACATACACACACACACACTCACACACATATACACTTGCACACGCACACACGCTGGTTAGTTACAGGCTTTGGGAAATCACGCTGTGCACATACACACACACACACACGCACACACACAAACAGACACACACACACACACACACACACTGGTTAGTTACAGGCTTTGGGAAATCACGCTGTGCACATACACACACATATACACACACACGCACACACACACACACACACACACATACACACACACATACACACACACACACACACACACACACACACACACACGCTGGTTAGTTACAGGCTTTGGGAAATCACGCTGTGCACACACGACGGGCTGATAACGATTCGGGGGCCGCGCCTTCACCTGGTTGCCACGGGCGATCACGCCGGGCCCCGGGCAGACAGACTATTGATTCTGAGAAAGTAAGATGGTTTAGAATCCCATTATCTTTCATGGCTACCTCTGTAAAATGAGAACAAAGCTTAAACTCCCCCCCGCCCCCCCCGCGCCCCCCCCCCCCCAACAGCCAATCCGCCATTATTTCAGATTTTCCTCAACCATTTAATTAGAAATCATTTTTCCCCACAACACACACGGGAATGTGGTGTGTGAAAAACAAAGATCACTTACACAACAAAAATATATTTCTCCATAATATGTGGAGATCAATGTATAGGCATACTTGCTACAGGCTATGTATTTTTTTTGTCATAACAGAAGACTGTTCTTAGAATATTTTCAACATTTAACTGCAAGTACCAGAAAATCAAGGCATAACATTAATTTTTGAAATAAAAAAAAATATCACAGAGATATCCAACATTCATGAAATTTTATAAATTTCATTTTTTCATTCATTTATGAAAATTGCATTGAACAATACATGGAAACGTAGTAAAATATGCCCTTCATAGCCATTGTGGTCTCATCAAGATACAAGGCTGTATATCAATACAACCAATCGAATGTATAATTATTCAAAAATGACAAAATATATTGGCATGTATTAGAAAATACATTTGAAATGTCTCCACATATTCTAATGTGCTACTCAATTTACTACAGTATAATGTCAATGTATAACTAAAATGTATTTTCACGAAGAAAAAAAGTCTGTCTACGTCTTAACACTGACTGTGCAAGCGGAGCTTTAGTCCAGCACATGTGAACAAACACACGTGCCATTAATCCAGCGGTTGTAATTTCAGAGCAAATAATCCGCGACAGCAAAATCGATGCTGAAGAGGCCGACTTTGTACCCGTGACGCTGCGCGCGAGTACCGTCCACAGACAACGAATGCAGAGCTATCACCTTTTGCATAGCAGCGCGAGACGAACAAAGCATTCGGTTGTTGTCAATAAAACATCCCGCAGAGTGGATTTCACTGTTATTCTTTTTGCCACCAAAATATTTTTTTTTTAAACCACACACAATAACACGACAAATCAAATTATTTATTTATTGTATGCCATTACGTAAATTTAAGTGGAAACAATAAACGTCTAATGCAATAATTCTAACGGATAAAGACAAAAGGCAAATAGTCTTGCACCGAATTAAGAGGCCTACTGCGTTAGTTTGCGGTAAGCAGGGACAGTGTATTTATTTATTTATTTTGGTGATGGCTTGCTAGAAAAAAGCAAACATTTTTTAATTTCGTTCGCCAGGAAACATCTAATTTACACCATTTACTCCATACAGATGAGGCTGCGTCCTACGTTTTTTATTTTTATAAACTTTTCCTCTTATAAACAAAGATGTTTAGTTATTTACTTTAAAATGGACTAATTTCTTATGCCTGCGGCGGGAGTGAGGGACGCTGACTTGAACGGCTGCTTCATGACCCAAAAAACTGTCAGTCTTTCCCTGGAATAAATTGTGGAATGTTCCATTTTTAGAAGAGAGGTACACGCGCCGCACCAAACGTCGCCAGTGGGCGAGGGACGACGTTAAGCACGCGCTGTTTCACCAGGTAAAACGTAAGCTCCCTAAAATACAATTAACCGGTGTTCTTTCTGTGCCATTCTCGCAGATTTATAGAACGCGTGTACAGGATCCCCCAATATTAATCCCCCGCGTCTCCAAGCTCCCGTTCGAGCGGGTCCATAGTAGAATCAATTCACAGAAGGGGTAGCTTGAAACCGTCAACTCATGCTCGCGAGCTGAGTTAGGAGAGTGGCGTGTTGGGCAGTTTGGATGTTAATAGTGTGGGATCTGTCTGATGTGGCCCTTCTCTCACATAATATGTATCTCATTATATTTTTAACATTAAGAATACGTATTCAAAGTTTCAAGAACCCTTTCCCCTTGCAGGAACCTTTGTTTCACGACTCCTAACAGCCACGAATATATACAACTGAGGGTATGTTTAGACATGTAACGTTATTGGTATTGCAGGAGCACGCAACATACGTCGACATGGACAATGAAATAACTAAAAAGATGTGACGGGTGGACGGTGAACAAGCTCATGGAAACACGCGTAAGGGGGCAGCAAAACGTGCACGCAAAATATCCGCCACGGTTCCATCTCGTACGCCCTGCGTTCACATATCCCGAACCCGGACGGTAGCTTGGCTGTGCTCGCGCTCCAGTCGGTCGCTGATAACGGCTATAAACGTAGCACAGCCACCAGGTCTCCGGCAACACTTGATCGAAGTTTCAAACGAGACAGCTTCAGTGAATCCGTGCACCAAAGGATACGCGGCCGTTGTGGAGGTATTATGCTAATGGTCATTACAACTGACGCTTTCCCGAATCCCAACTAACACCCCCGGAAAAAGAGCATTCATCCCATTTTGATTTCTTTAACGGCGAGCGGGTTCGTGCATAAACTGCACCCACGCCCTCGAGACAATGTGGCAGTTATGAAAGCAGGACACGAGAAAAGTTAACCTCCCGTTGTGTGACTTTAAAACATTTTTGACCGTAAGAAATAGTGGTGACATGTCGTCGACATTCCGAGAAATCATCCCTTTGTTCTTCAGAAAGGGATTTCAGTTAAATCACTGCAACAGTTTGGGAAATCCGCGGTTTAACATTTAGCAAGGCATTTAATACTCGGAAGAGTTTTAAAACAAGCAGCTCCTGGCAGTTGCTGCGCCGAACAGGTTCAGGCTTGCTCCCAAAGTTTAAGCATTTTAAGTATCCCCGATTGGCCAATGGGGAGTGTGTCGGCTTTATGGCATAAATTTAATATCTTTGCTTCTTATGGCAGAGCAGAATCTAATGGTTTTACTTCCTGTACAGATGGCACATTCTGCAGTATTTCATGGAGATAGCCTACTGGATAAAATTTGGTAGTCCTGAACTACAATGAAATGTATTATTATTATTATTAGTAGTAGTGTAGTTTTTGGTTGATATATGATCTAACCTATGGAAGTTAAACCGTTTTTAGTAGTTTTTTTTCTTCTTTTTTTTGTAATCCAACTTTCAGAGTTCTTTGTGTGTGACTTGTGGTTGAAAACATTCACGTTCTCACGCTTTCACTAGTTCTCTTTCCACATTTAATCAAAATCATCTGCTGGGCCCGTTTTCTGGGCCCCCATTGGGCAGCGGAGAAGGGGGGGGGGGGTTACAGTGAGGGCTCAGGTCAAAAGAATGCATCCACAGGGGCTGTCCCATTTTACCTGAAAAGGGTCGGTGTGGGTGCAGGGCTTTAAAAAAAAAAAAATGTTTTAAATCAGTGGTCTCCAACTCTGGTCCTGGAGAGCTACAGGGTCTGCTGGTTTTCACAGTGGCTCTGCACTTCATGAATCAATTGGAGCTCTCCAGGACCAGGGTTGGGGACCCGCTGTTTCAAATGGTTTAAGCCGAGCACCAATTCACCTGATTCTACTCACGAAGGTCTTAATTGAAGTCCATGATTAGTGAACTAGTTGCATCAGGTATCTGTAATGTCTAACTGGGTTGTCCAGTCTACTGGGCCGAAACAAAATCCTGCATCCACATTGGCCCTTTTCGGATAGGACGCCCCTTGTCAAGTACAGGGGTTTCGCAACCCTGGTCTCAGAAGGTCACGGGGTCTGTTGGTTTTTCTCCGTTACTTGGCCTACAGCTGTACAGATAAGTTAATTGATCAAATTAAGCAGATGAGTCAACTCCCCCCTCCCCCCTCCCCCCTCCTCTCCCCTCCCCTCCAACTTACCTGGTTACCTGTGTCTGAACTGGCTGCCAATTTTAGGATCAGAACAACGAGGCAGCAGACATCCTTGAGTCTCCGGGACCAGGTGGTAGAGCCTTGTTCTAGAACAGGGGGCTACAGTGTCTTCTGTGTCAACCGGTGTTTTGGGACTTGAGTGATTAATTAAAGTCATTGATTGGCAGAGAGTCCAAACACCTGGTTAACAAAGCCAAAACTGGCTGTGAATTGAAAGGAAACCACAAAAACCTACAGCCAAGGAGGCTGATAAACTCCATTTTGGACCCCAACTGTGCATGTGAATGATGACCATGGTCCCGTCAAGATTTTGTCTTGGAATTTGGAAAAATCAATACATTTAAATGGAAATTTCACTGCTTTTTTAAAAAACTCGCAGCGCCAACACCACCCCGAGCCAATGAGTTTACCGAGAAGAGAAGTTTAAGACGGACAACCAAAGCTATACGCAATCATGCTATCCCACGCGTACAATCATAGCCGCGTGAATGTTGTCCGCTCCCCCCACCTCCCCTTCATTATTCTTCCCATTGGAAGACGAGCTGTTCCATGCAGCGGGCTGCACGCGGAGCCAGCTCGCGACTCTGGCGGTTTAACACTCCCCCCAGGTTCACTTCGACAGCGGCAGGTTGCGCCAGATAATAAAAGTGGCGCGGTGGCGTCGTCGCGCGGAAGAACCACAACAGCCGAGGCGCTGCTTTCTGCCCAAGGGAAGAGTTCGCTCGAGCGATCGCGGCGGCGCTGAAATTTAGAGCCAGAGCTCCCCCTGCGTGCCGCCTACGGTACTGCACCTGCTCTCCCGTCTTCTGAAAATCGGCTCCGTATCCACTGCAAAGTATCCAGTCTGTGATTTCCACACTCTCCGAGGGTTGTGCGACGTAAACGCTGATAAATGCAGGTGAACTAAACGACTTTCATGTCTTTGCCCTTGCACGCCCTTGCACACACCTGCACCTTTGAGAAAATCACCTATAGAAAACTACCCAGAACCAGTAGCGAGGGTAAAATTTCGCATGACGGTGCTGGGTGCCTGTCCTGGTTGTAGCTAGAATAGTCCGGAAGCTGACAAAAAAATACACAATAAATTAAGTGATGCGAGAGCATTAAGGACGATGTCGCAACTGATTTAGATAGAGGCCTTGTATGTTGCTCTGGACAAGAGCATCAGGCAAATAAACATGATGCCAAAAGCATCATCAACAACAACAACAACAATAACGACTTCTCCCCACGAGACCAGACACTCCGCGGCATTTTCAGCGGTTGAAGTGGGCGCGAGGCATTAATGACGAACAGCTCTTCGCGGCCGACTGACTCATCTAGGCACGGTCGTTATCAATGGGCGCTCTTGCCGCAGGCGGCCCCCCATTCATCCCGGTGTTGTTCACGTGTCATGGCGCGACAACAACGGAGGGAGGTGTTTTTTTTTTTTTTTTTCAAGCGGTCGGCCGGGAGATAATCGGCAGCAACGAGGATATGTACACATGATCTGATACGCACGAGAGCATTTTGCTAAAGCAGTACAAGGAATAAGCGTCGTTGGACAGGTCGTGGCCCGGAGCTGAAGCTTCCAAGACAGCGAGCCAAGATCTACCAGTGGGTGGCGGGTTAAGTGGAAAAACATGCATTTCTCAAAGACGTTCAGACTAATCCGGGGGTGTCAGATTCCATTCCTGAAGGCACAGGCAACGTCTGCCGTCTTTCTCGCGTGTGTGTTTAAACGTGTTTAAGTCATTAATGAAAGTCATCGGTGGCCTAATGAGCTCACGCGTATTATATCTGCGGCCTACATCAGCATCTCGTGGAAGGGAAACCTGCCGACTCTGCGGCCCTCCAGGACTTGAAATGGAAAACTTCTGCCTAGGCCAGGCGCGTCAAACCCCAGTCCTGGAGGGCCACAGTGTCTGTCTGGCGGTATTTGTGGGGCTCCTTTCAGTCAGCAGCCAATCGAGGGCTTGAGAACTGTGGACTCTTTAGCCAATCAATGACTCACTTGTGCTGAAACACACCAAAAAGCAACGGCTAGTATACTCAACAGACCTGAGTCAAGTACGTATTTGTTTTGGATTCAAATACTTTTCTGTGCTCTGTTGTTCTTGCCTGGTGTAATTGAGCCTGCCAATTTTGCACTTTTTGAGAGTATTTCATTGGTTCCAATACACCAGACAAGATCAGCAGCGTGTATAAAAGTATTTGAATCCAAAACAAATATGTATTTGACCCAGGTCTGATACTTATTTTTACATGCTTAAAATAATATGGGCAGCAATTAGATTACTCTTAGTCACCACAGCAGAGCACCACGATTGGTTCACAATACTGAGTAGCTCTACCTACTTTTGGATTAATGAAGCCTTCCAATCCCATCACTGCATTATACTGCATCGCTGCCCTAGACCGCCCTGGCAGGGACGGATCTCACTCACGTGTGGTTGAGAGCGCGATTCCGTTGGGGGTTAGGGTTAGGGTCAGTTAGACTTCCTATCCAGCACACACACACATATGTATCCAGTGTTGCCAGATTGGGCGGAATCCCGCCCAGTTGGGCTACTTGTTTATGTTACCGTGTCAGGAAAAAATGGCTTTGGGAAGGTTCACCGTTTAAAAAAAAAAATTTTTTTTAAATCTGGCAAGGCTGCACGCGTCTCACTCTTCTTGCGTCAGTGTCTGCGAGGAAATGGCAACCTCCTCCTGGGAAGCCCGGTGACCTCAATTATGGGAATACGGCAAAACGGTTCAGGGAAGTAGGCCTTGCGAGCAGGTGGTTGCAGGTTTCATTCCCGGGGCGAGGCATAGCCCTCGCGCCCCGGGATAATGTGGCACAGAAACCGCTTCAGCAAACATCCAAATGTATGAATGTATGGATGCGTTTTGTTCTGGAGCAAGCAAACCAAGGCTCATGGGAGAAAGACAGCGTGCCCCCCCCCCGCCCCGTGTGTGTGTGTGAATAAAAATGAAGAAGAAGAAGAAGAAAAAAGCAGATAAGTGAGCATTGCTGAAGCCTGTGGGGATGGACCTGTAAACAAGCTGCTGACGTTTGTACGCCGATGACTAATTTCACCGTGACGTCTTCAAGTGCGGTAGCGCCATCACTGAGCATAATGACACACCGACCAATTAGAGTCTCGAAAGCCTTCAGAGAGGGGGTTAGGGGGGTGTTGGGGGGCTGTGGGGGGTGTGGGGGGGGGGGCAGCAGGGGCCAGAAACACGCACGTGATTCATTATGCAAAGCTTGGAGGCCGGAGGTGGGTAGACCCCGCAATAAGACACTGCGGCTTAAAATTCCGTTTCCAGCGGCAGAGATGGGTGAAAAAGGGCAGCGTCCATTTCCGGGTTTCACGCCGACCACTTCTTCTCTTAATTATTATTAATATACATGTTAATATAACGACCTCGGCCATATTCACGGTCCGGCATTTCAGCTAAATGTACTGATGACCTCATGAATAACAGCTGATAACTGATTAAATTTAAAAAAATTTTATTTTTTTATTTTTTAGAATGGGTCAGTCAGAATGAACTGGCTTGGTGTAGTAATTGAGCTAATTTGTTAATTGGTTAATGAGGTAATTGGTGGAAACACAAGCCTGCGCACGCTGACCCTACTGGGATGGAACTGTGCAGCCCTTTTTTTTCTCTATCTGAACGGAGAAAGAAACGGAGACAAATTGGCATCGACACCTGCGACACCTGGGTAAGGTGAGACCCTGAGGACACCTGGCGGAAGCGGCGTGTTGCTCTCGCGCAGGCCTGTCGCTTCTATTAAAAAGTTCTCACTCCTTTTTCCTCCCCAATTTGGAACGCCCAAAGGCATATATATTGGTAATTTTTCCAAAAAAAAAATTTAATAAATAATTTATATATAAACTGGATGGCCTGGATTCGAGCTGAGACAGGAAGTGCTCGTCCGTGCGCCACAGCGTGGCGCCTTAACTGAACAGAGCCTCGCCAGCAGCTCAGAGGCCTTTACCGCCACCTCCGCCATCGGTCTGGAAGAGCACGGACGAGCGTGCGACTTTAGCCGCCATTTCCCATCACTTCAGACCCGATTCACTTCAGACCTTTAGCGCACGCTAAACCAACAACAGGATCAACGATTGGTCACGGTGTTTGTTTCGCGCCAGACATTGGTTGCGTCATTGGTTTTGTGTGCACTGAAAAGTTTTGAATCAGACTCTTTTGTGTGCAGAACAACATATCTGCCGCTGGGCCAGTAGGGGTCACTATTGAGCCATGAAACGCTGCCCTCCCGGCTGACTGGATAATGTGGGACTGTTGGCAACATAGACGTGCATATTAAACTAGACAGGCCGGCACGCCTTCAGCTAACCTAAGCTTGTGAATTCCTGGAAGTAAGCCTGTAATGCACATACTGAGGGTGACATTGCAGCTCCCATTAAAGTGAATGGGGTACATCAGACTTTTGAAGGCAAAATAAAACTTCCTCAATGGTATTCTGAAACTTGATTAATGACTGTGTAAGGTTCATATGAAAATCAGATTGTAAAAAATATGTAATACGTAATAAAATATGTACATTTTAATAAATATTTTCCCCCAAGACTTCTGGACCAAAACAACCACAGTGGTTATTTTGGTCCAGAAGTCTTGGGGGAAAATATTTATATTCACATAACTGCTGCACATAATGAAATTTATGATCACAAAAAATGGACCGCTGAGGTTTTCTTTGGTTGCTAAATCACCTCAGGTTTCTACATTCAATCTGCAGCAAGCACTTTCGCCCTCAACAAGCACATTTCCTGTTTCCTGTTACTTCCTGGGCTTCACCGCCTGGCCCCTCCTACTCCGTCCAGTTCCTAAGTACCCTCCATGGCTGGCAGTGGGCACTGCCACAGTTTGAACTGAGTACGGAGTGTAGCACAGTGGGTAAGGAACTGGGCTTGCAACTGAAAGGTCGCAGGTTCGATTCCCGGGTAAGGACACTGCCATTGTACCCTTGAGCAAGGTACTTAACCGGAATTGCTTCAGTACATATCCAGCTGTATAAATGGATACAATGTAAAAATGCTATGTAAAAGTTGTGTAAGTCGCTAAATGCCTGTAATGTAATGTAATGAGTACCAGGGCTTTGCCCTGATGAGCCACCCAGCAGCCGCTAGGCCACTCATTGTATTTATAGTGTAAAGCCGGGGCTCCCATTTCCCAGACCTCATTCCTCGAAAGCCACCGGTTCTGCTGGTATTTTGTTTTCACACTGCAGGCCAGAAGGGAAAAAAAAAAAAAAAAACTGGTTTAACAGTTCAAGTGAGTCAGCAGTTCACAAATTAGGTGGGGGAAGGGGGGAGGGGCATGGCCACACAGAGAAACAGCAGGGGGGGAGGGGCTTGTTGACAAGTTGAGGAAAACACAACCACAGCCCAGGATGTGTGCGCGCGCGTGTGTGTGTGTGTGTCTGACCTCCCTATTCACAAGAGGACACGCCCGCAGCACTCAAAATATGTGTCACAAGGAAACGATCTGGATGTTTCGGTATTACAAAAACTAAAAAAAAAAAAAAAAAAAAACTCATCATGACAGGAGAAAACAATTGGGGCGTGGCAACGGAGAAATGATGACTCATTCCTGGCGTGCGATAAAAAAGAGAAACGCACACAAGGCTTAATCTGCGGTAAAACATTTCAGTCTCACACTTCCCTGTTGGGAGGGTGGGGCAGGGGTGGGGGGGGTGGTGCCATGGCGTGCACCAAAAGAGCTGGGGAATCTGACAAGACTGAAAAGAGGCTTTGCAGCAAAGAGTGAAAATCAGACAAATCTCCTGAAACTGTTCCTTGATTTCAGCGAGGGGCTCATCCATTGCGTTTTAAGCCGTCTTGCGCCATCTAGTGGCAATAAGTTTTAAAAAAAGTAAATAAAATCTGTGGTGGTGGTGGTGGTATTTGGAAACACAAATGCAACTGATAGTCACATGTTTTTTGCAGATAGGTGCTCTGGGGCAGTGGTGCACAACCTGTGGGTCACGGCCCAGAAGATAAGTGTCTATCGGGTCGCGAAATCATTATGAGTTACCCCGCATTTACACCAATCATGCCATTGCTGTGGTAACTCGAGCTGGAAGTCCCTGAGGGCGACCCACGTACTTCCTGCTTCACAGTGTAGTACAACGGGTAAAGGAGCTGGTCTTGTAAGCCAGAGTTCAACATCCGGGCAGGACTCTGCCGTTGTACCCTTGAGCAAGATACTTAAACCACGCATTGCTTCAGTAAACAACCAGCTGTGTAAATGGATGCAATGCAAGTGCTATACAAAAATGTTATGTGAGTCGCTCTGGATAAGGGCATCTGCTAAGTGCCTGTAATGTAATGTAAGGTCATAGGTCATAGGTCATAGGTCATTTACATGGTGTACTCCATCAGTTTTCTGTGTATGACGACACAAAAAGAGCGGGAACAGAGCTAAGAGCAGTACGTACAAGAAGGCATTTATTTCTGATTGCACGGATGGAAAAATCAAAAGGAAAAAAAATCATGTAAATTACACATCTGAATCGGCGAACCTCGTTTAAATTATACCTGTCCGACTTGTGCTTCAGTTCTTCAGTTCTGTCAGCAGTTCTGTCGTCTTATTTGCACACAGTCCAAAAAGGGGCATATTTCAAATGTCCCATCGTGTGAATTTCCTCAAAATGTTCTTCGTAGTTTTCTTAGCATTTGTGTCACACGCCACTGCAAACTGGGGCCACTGCTCGTGCCCCTCCCCCGTTTGGGAGAGCACAAACTGGCTCCTCCCCCCGACGAGCGAAGGTCCGTTCTGCTATTGGCTACTCTCGTCTCCGCTCGGAAACCGGTAACGCTCGGTAACGTGCGATCGAAAGCTCACGAACGAACCGATACCATCGTTTCATATTTATAAACGCGTACAAATGATCCAACCAGCCCCTCGGAAAAACCAACAGGCGTCACGGCGCAGGTCATCTCCGTAGCGACGGCGAGGTCTGTAACAACGCGCCTGCCTTCCGAAGGCGTGGGTTTGTCCCTCACGGGCCACCGTCCTCCTGCTCCTCGGGCTCCTCCTCCTCCTCGGGGGGCAGGCTGCCCGGGCAGGGCTCCATGGTGACGGCCACGCCCATGCCGCTGCGGCCCACGGGCATGGCGGTGCTGAAGGTCCACTCGTCCGCACGCGGGCAGTAGCACTCCACGCTGTCCAGGAAACCGTCCTGGTTAAAGCCCCCTGGAACAGAGAGGAGGAGTCAGGATCAGCCCCTCCCTCTCTGTTACACCCCTCCATCCCCACACCCCCACACCCCCACACAGCCCCCTGGAACAGAGAGGAGGAGTCAGGATCAGCCCCTCCCTCTCTGTTACACCCCTCCATCCCCACACCCCCCCACACCTCCACACCCCTCCACCCCCCCCTCACACCCCCATACCCCACACCCCACACAGCCCCCTGGAACAGAGAAGAGGAGTTAGGATCAGCCCCCTCCCTCTGTTACACCCCTCCACCCCCCCCCCACACACCCCTCACACCCCCACACCCCCCCCCACACACCCCCACACCTCACACAGCCCACACAGCCCCCTGGAACAGAGAGGAGGAGTCAGGATCAGCCCCCTCCCTCTCTGTTACACCCCTCCACCCCCCCCCCCCACACTCCCCACACCCCCACACCCCCCCCCACACACCCCCACACCCCCACACCCCACACCCCCACACAGCCCCCTGGAACAGAGAGGAGGAGTCAGGATCAGCCCCCTCCCTCTCTGTTACACCCCCACACCCCCCCCCCCCACACTCCCCACACCCCCACACAGCCCCCTGGAACAGAGAAGTCGGGATCAGCCCCCCCCCCCCATTAACCCCCCCCATCCCATTTTCCATCTCGAAGAATATACGATTTATATATAGTACATTAGTACATATGGCCAAAATTTCATTTTAAATGAACAAATGAAATGAGCCAGATAAATAAAGAAATACAGAGGACCGAAACCAGGGAATGTGACTGAATGGCCGTAATCAAACGTGCACTACGTGCTTGCCCTTTTATAACCTCTGTAGTTGCTCCATCCTTCCTCCAGGAAGTACACTTGTGAAATCCATTACTCATACCCCGCAGCGAAGTGCACTGATAAGACAGGAAGCTAAATTAGGATTTGCTTGTTTGTCTGGTTTCCGTTTCAATTTCAATTAATTGTGCTCGTCTCGTCGATGTCCACCTTCGTGCCACGTGAGGAGCGTGTCTAGGCAGGTACTGCACACGTTCAAAATTGCACACAGATGAATGTGACTGCATTAATGCGAACCAACAGCTGTTAAAGCCACGCCCCCAGCTTCCAGAGAACAGCCAGTCAGTGTTCCCCTGAATAAAGGGCACACTAGAAAGAACAAGGTAACTAAATAAAGAACTACTGAAACAAAAACCAAATGAAAAATATTCTTCATATTCTTCATTTAAACCAAGGCTACTGTATTGAACAACTAAACACAATCAGATTTTTTTTTAAAAAAAGTAAAATTCCAATTGGAATTCACAGCTTGTAGTTTGTGCACTGACAATGAACTGGACTACAAATATCAGGAAAAAAACTACAACTCCCAGAGTCACTCACCCAGTGCATAGATCTTGCCCTGATAGACCGTGACACCGTGGGCGCTCCTGCAGTGCTTCATGGAGGCCACGGGCTCCCAGACGTCCCGGGCGATGCTGTAGCGCTCCACCGTGCAGAGCTGCGCCTGGCCGTCGTACCCGCCCACCGCGTACAGATGGCCGTCCAGGCATACCAAACCTGGGGGGGGGGGGGGGGGGGGGGGAGGGGAGAGAGGGGGAGAAGGGGGAGAGGGAGAGGGGAGAGAGAGAGAGAGGGAGGGGGAGAGAGAGTGGGGGGAGGGAGAGAGAAAGAGAGAGAGATGGGGACACAAATGAGGTCGGCCATACCTTCGACAATTATGTTAGGGAATGCATGTGTGTGTGTCTGCGTGCGCCCGGATACACAAGCGTGTCTGCAGCATGCGCTTGCGTGCGTATGTGTGTGGGTTGCACGCGCGCGCGTGTGTGTGTGCGTGTGCGTGTGTATGTGTGTGTGTGTGCACGTGCGTGTGTGCGGCCCTCACCCAGCCCGCTGCGGACCGAGCCCATGGGGGCGATGGGCTGCCAGCTGTTGGTTTCGGGGTGGTACCGCTCGGCTGTCCTCCAGCGGGTCGCCCCGTCGTACCCGCCGGCCACGTAGAGCGCGCCGCCGCAGGACGCCACGCCCGCCCCCAGCCTCGCCACCGACATGGGCGACACGAATGCCCACTGGTTGGTCTCCGGGTCGTACCTGAACGGGAGAGCGGCGGAAAGCGCGATCTTCGTCACCTTCGTCACCACTTGCACTGCCACTGTCGTCATCAACATCATCCTCATCATCACTACCGTCATCATCATCATCACATTCGCCATTGTCTGGGTACAGATGCTGGGACTAGATGAGAGATCTGGAGCTCCAGTCTGGGAGGGTCCTAACGTCCGCTGTTTCTTTTTGGAGCGTTTCAGTAGTTAAGTGCTTATTTTAAGTCACTGATTGGCTAAATAGTTCACACACACACGCACGGACACGCACGCACACATACGCACGCACGCACACACACACACACACATGCACGCACGCACACACACACACACACAAAAGGCCTAAACCGATGGCCGATGTTTGACTGAAAATACACAAAAACATTCAGGCAGAGTCCTCATCTCTCTGCAAGTGGAATTAGACATTACTGGCACAGATGTACAGGAGGAAGGTCCTCCAGGCTATTTCCCAGAATCCTGTGCAGCTGCAAAGCCATACTCAGATCTGCTGTCTCACCCAGCCCAAACCTCATCTCTGTAGTGTAAAACCAGCAGGTTCTCACAACAGTTAAACCACCATTCATTCACAAAAATATGCAAAAAGGTTTCCCAGTATTGATAAAGTGGAATATATATATATATTGCTGTGAAATATAATTCATGTAGTTTCCAAAAATTCTGCATAATTACAGTATATTGCAGAATATTCCTGCAAGGGGTGGGTCAGCAAAAATGTTTTCAGTTCATTTTCATTTGTCGTTTGTCACGTGACTTATGTGTACAACAGCCGTGTCACAATGATAAGCAAAACCCAGACGGAAATATGCAGCCGGGTCAGCCCCAAAAGACTCCCACGCCAGGTATGCAGGTTATGAAGCCGTACCTGCCCTGGGGGGGGGGGGGGGGGGGGGGGGGGGTTGGCAAGTTAGGCCTCAGCTGCCTGAGATCTACAACAAACTGACAACACTGACGAGTGAGTCGAGCCAAAGCACTTGTGGTTCCGATGACAGATCTCATGTGCTTTTGTCAGCAAGATATCCACCCACCCACACACCCACACACACACACACACACACACACAGGCACACACACAGGCACACACACACACAACTTGCTGCTGAGGCGTCCGTTGCTAACGCCGCGCACGTCTCCACCCTGCAGCTACGCGGAGGTGAAACCGGTACTGCGGGGCCTCGAGAACGCCTGCGTTTCGTTTCTGCGTACGGCAACCCCTGCAGCCGAACGCGTGGGAGAGAGCGGGCGGAGCCCAACTGACGGAGAGTTTTACTCGCGATGTACCGGCTGCCACAACGAGAAAAAAAAAAAAAAAGTTTTGCTGCTGTTGTGACGACAGGCTAACATGAACGATGTAGCCTTAGCTAAAACATGTGTGAGCATCCAGCACTGTTCAGAATGAATCTATGAATGAAATGCATAACCAAGTGCTGGTACTGTACCCCCACCCCCTCCCCCCCCACCCCTCCCACCCCCCACGCTCAGCTACACAGACTCGCCTGCTTGGCACATTTCGCTCATTCACACGAGGAGACCTTGGCCTAATTCCACTGAACAGCCACGGAACTTTACCCCCACACAGCCTGTGAGGCGTGAAAGCCCTCTGTGATGTCACAAAGCCATTAGCGACAACGATATCACAGAGATTACAGCAAATTGACCCGGAGAGTGCACATAATGGCTTCCCGTTTCATTGTTTCTTAACCCTTTAAGGTGTAAGATCACAAATATGTGATTGGAGTGTTCTTAACTGAACATTCTGTAGTGCTGATGTAACAATGACTACTGGTAACTGAAAGCAGTGCAGTTCCACAACACTGACTTACAATTTTTGAAAAGAAACATTCCAAAAATACATACTTTTCTAAGGGTTAAGGACTTTGATTAGTTACAGGAGTTTCCGGTCCTGAATTTACTTAATATGACAAGCGCAAAATTTGGAATGTTTCGACTTTAAGAGAAAGGGGCTGGTTTCTTCCTGCATCAAGAATACACAGTCGACCACCTGGTTGGTCCAACAAAGTACTGTCTGTACCTTCTACCTTCCTTCAGAAGCAAGAGAGGAATACTAACAGAATGAAGAGTTATGCCCCTGACAGGTCAAGATATTTATTAATTCATTTAGTCGGGAACAACGCAAATTAACATCGCTGCACGTTTAAAAACAAGAAACAGACGAGCCGCATCCAAGGCTTACGGCCAAGGCCAAAATCCCCTGTCCCCAGTCAGGCTCTGGTTCGAAAAACAAATCCATATTTGCACAGAATATAAAAAAAAAAATAAAAAAAAACTGTAGTTGTGAGACGGCGGGATTTTTCCCGCTACGACGTCGCGCGCGCGCGCGGAACTCACCGCTCCACGGTGCTGTGGTGGGCGGAGCCGTGGGCGCCCCCCGCGGCGTAGATGCTGCCGTCGACGGCGGCCACGCCCACGCGGTTGCGCGGCACCCCGAGCGGCGCCAGCCGCGCCCACCGGTTGGTCATGGGGTTGTAGCAGCACAGGGCGCCCGACTCGCAGTTGTCGCGCGTGGACAGGTTGCGGCCGCCCACCGTGTAGAAGAGGCTGAACAGGACGCAGGCGCCCAGGCCGCTGCAGGGCGCCGCCATGTCGGCCAGCCGCAGCCACGCCCCCTTCCGCGGGTCGAAGGCCTCCATGGACGGCACCGACCGCTCCTTGTACCCGCCCGCCACGTAGATCAGCTGGTTCCCGCGCTGAGGCGCCATTGGAAGGGGCTTCCGGAGAGACATGTCCTGGAAGATCTTGGACAGGAAGTCCCTGCGGGAGGATTTGGAAAAATATTTTGTGCTTCACACACACACAAAACATTTTTTTACAATTGTTTTAGGTCCGTGCACCATTTCTCAATTAAACTACAACTCCCAGAGTGCCCTGGGGCCACGGCCTCCACCTCCCCAGGCCTCTTCGCTTCGCCTGCAAGCGAGCGTCGGACGGACTGGCTAACGGGACTGATGGACCGACAGCCGATTTCTTTCACCGCTGGAACTATCCAGACACAGTTTGGGTTTTGGCTTCTCGGTTCTGTTTCAATGCCCAGGAACCCACACTCACAGTAACTAGGCCTCAGCTTACATCACGTGTGAGTCTACAACGTGATCAATTAAAAACGGTACCCACTTCATTAAAGGATGATTTGCTAAACAGCACATTACAGAAAATGAAAGCGTTTGTGTAGCTGCCTGAAAACACAGATCCTGGGATGAGAATATGGGATGTGTATATTCTTCATGCTCAGTGATTTGTGACATAATCCAGTTCATTAGGGTAAATCATCCATAAATAATAATGTTATTGTTATTAATTATGAGCAATTAGCTGCTCATTACATTTCAGGGGTTGCAGTTGTTGTTGAATGAAAAGCAGCAGGCGGGGTTGGGGGGTCATCCTGCTTTACTGCTGTACTTCAGGTGAGCGTACCAGCAGGAGTCTCAGGTGAGCCTCAGGTGAGCGTACCAGCAGGAGTCTCAGGTGAGCCTCAGGTAAGCATACCTGCAGGAGTCTCAGGTGAGTCTCAGGTGAGCGTACCAGCAGGAGTCTCAGGTGAGCCTCAGGTGAGCATACCTGCAGGAGTCTCAGGTGAGCGTACCTGCAGGAGTCTCAGGTGAGTCTCAGGTGAGCATACCTGCAGGAGTCTCAGGTGAGCGTACCAGCAGGAGTCTCAGGTGAGCCTCAGGTAAGCATACCTGCAGGAGTCTCAGGTGAGTCTCAGGTGAGCGTACCAGCAGGAGTCTCAGGTGAGCGTACCTGCAGGAGTCTCAGGTGAGTCTCAGGTGAGCGTACCTGCAGGAGTCTCAGGTGAGCGTACCAGCAGGAGTCTCAGGTGAGCGTACCAGCAGGAGTCTCAGGTGAGCATACCTGCAGGAGTCTCAGGTGAGTCTCAGGTGAGCGTACCTGCAGGAGTCTCAGGTGAGCGTACCTGCAGGAGTTGGCCTTGCTGAGGATGGGACAGGACTGCAGCTGCCTCTTGAGGAACTTGGCGGGCAGGGCGTAGATGTGCACGGCGTTGAGCAGGGCGTGGAAGTACTGGGCGCGGCCCTCCACGTCCCAGCCCACCCACTCGCTGCAGGCCTTGTACACCTCCGACTCGCACAGCACCTTCAGGCTGTCCTGGCTGATCAGCTCCAGCAGCTGGCAGTGAGACAGGCAGAAGAACTCCTCCTGCTTCGTCACCTGGACGGGGGGGGAAGGGGGAAGGAGGGAGGGAGGGGGGGGGGAGAGGTGGATCACGAGAGCAAGGAAAAAACACACACACAAAATTTTTTTTTACAATTGTTTTAGGTCCGTGCACCATTTCTCAATTGAACTACAACTCCCAGAGTGCCCTGGGGCACAGCCTCCACCTCCCCAGGCCTCTCACCTCGCTGAAGTGCGTGTTGATGTACTCGCGGCCGCGCAGGTGCAGCTCGCTGCAGCCCACGTCCTCGGCGAATCGGGTGATGCCGATGACGTTGGCCGGCTCCAGGCTCTTGGACAGGAAGTCGCAGCAGGCCTTGGCCACGCCCTCCACCTGGTAGCGCATGGCGGCCAGCAGCACGTGCAGGACGCACTTCTCGCCCACCGTCACGCGCGAGGTGTAGGCGAAGTCGATCAGGCGCCCCACCACCTGCGGGCACACGTCCCGCAGGGTCACCTCCGTGGCGTGGCACTCCCGGAAGTTGTGGGTGAACATGGCTTTGAAGTACGGGCTGCAGGCCGCCAGCACCACCTTATGCACCTGGAGAGACACGGGGCACAGCGGGACCTTCAGACGACCTTTAACCCCTGACACAGGAGCACCAAGCTCTTACCATAAAAACAGGGCTCCCCTATCTTATCCAGAAAGGGGCCGGTGCAGGTTTCTGTTTTAGCCCAGCACCAAGACACCTGATTCCACTAATTAACTAAACCATGGTGTTCAATCAAGACCTTGATTAGTAGAATCAGGTGTCTTAGAGTTGGGCTAAAACAAAAACCTGCATCCTGCACAACGAACCTTTGGACACCCCTAAGTTAACCAGATGCACAGGCATCCGCTGCAGTGACTGCACAGCACAGATGGTAGCGGCTGGTTGCATGGTTGCTGGTTCCATGGTTGCAGGCAGCACAGTTGCAGATTGCATGATTGCAGGTTGCATGGTTGCAGGCAGCACAGCTGCAGATTGCATGATTACAGGTTGCATGGTTGCTGGTTCCACGGTTGCAGATTGCATGATTGCTGGTTGCATGGTTGCTGGATACGCATGTGCAAATATGCAGGACTGCGTTCTGGTGAATTGGAACAGCTCATAAATGCCATTGCTCCTCTCAAATGACAGAATAAGGAAGTTTTTAAAATTTTGACAAATGCAACAAACGACCAAACAAGAACCAGAGAAAGCGTTTGTTTGGATGTGTTAATCCTTTAGGAGTCTTATTTGGAATCTCGGGAGGAGAACGGACTGCTCGTTCTCAGTACGTTGAACTAAAACCTCTTGTTCTTGGGTACCTTTCAAAAACACTTACCGATTTGTTCCGCAGGATCAGACATGCATGGTAAATGATTCATTCTGAATTAAACTGCTTATATATTTATTTTTATTTTTTTTCCCACTAAGAATTGCCCGAGGACCTTTCTAAGTCACGCAAAGAATAGTCCGTTCTTTGCAGATCTTCTCCTAAGTTTTCACGAATCCCATCATTTGCCCTTATTATCCTTTTTTTATTCCTAATTATTTTTAATTTAAAAGTTTAATTTTAAATTTGGCCTCTCTGAATACTGCTATCTCAGCCGTTCCGCTGGCTGTGGTCGAGGTCCTGGACTCTTCTGACAGACTCCTCCATGAGCCAGTGACCATTTCACAGCTAGCGTCTATTGGAAGGCCACCGTACTGGTAAGTGGCTGCATCCATATAAGCGCGTCTTCCAAGCAACTACTGCGCGAAGCGCTTTGCAGTGAATGCCAGCCTGCCAGCCATGCAAGGCGCCAACCGGCTTGGGCGTCCCGTTCAGGGACGCTCTGACACGCCCAAAAAATGTCCTGGGACGCACACAACAAACCAACAACACTCTGGTTGCCAGGCAACCGCTCCTTCCTCCACCTGAGCGAACGCCGTCGCTGTACCTGGCATTAAGGACAACTGGTCACCCGTGTGGCTCAAGGAGGATGGTGGGGGCAAGGAGGACAAAATGTGTTCAATCTCGGGGGGGGGGGTACAAGGGGTACTTGGGGTCCCCATTTCGTGGTCATATTTGGCCAAAGACACAGTCGGATACCTGTCCTGTCCCGCGAACGCCTTTTCACGAACCAACGAGCCCAACGAGCCCTCCCCGGGGTGCGGGGTGCGGGGTGTGTGTGTGGGGAGGAGGGGGGGGGTTCCTCACCTTGAAGTCGACGGAGGCGTCCTTGTAGGTGACGTGCAGCACCAGGTCGCACAGCGTCTCGCTCTGCCGCAGCTCGTCCATCACCTGCAGCGCCCTGGAGGGGTGGCCCTCGATGGTGTAGTCCAGGTACCCCAGCCCTTTCGACGACGGGACGGCGATGGCGGGGAAGTCCTCGTCCTTCACGGGCCTCCTCTTCTTTGGACATAGCATTCTCTCCGACATGCGCGGGCCTATTTATTTATTTATTTTTCTTTTTAGTGAATGGTTCGGGTGGAGATTAGGAAGTCTGGAGACCTGGGGGAGGTTCCAGAGGGCCGAGCCAGTGATTTGGTTTGGAGACCTTGGGGGGTTTCGGGGGGGGGGGAGACAGTGGATCTTATACCCAGCCTCGGGTCATGAAGAGAAACAGGCAGAACTGAGTGTTCAGCAGACCAATACGGCACGAGTCCGACTTGCACCCAGGAGACATCGTTCACAAAAAAAAAAAAAACATTTAAATAAAAAAAAATAAAAAAAACAATTGTTTTTTTTAGGGAGATATAGATTATAGAGAAAACAAAAACAAGCAGTCAAAAATAAAATTAAAAGCAAATACAAATAAATGTATAAATAACTGACGAGTCAGATCTCAGTTTCGGAATCCAGATGAGGGCAGCTGCTCGCTTCTCTCCCACTCCGTTTCCCGGGCCGCGGGCGTGAAGAGGACCTGGAGCTCCACGCGTCCTGGACCTCCTGGATCTCCCGCTTAGACCCACCGGGCGAGACTGGAACCCGCAGCCATCGTCCGAGCTCGCGCTGGTCCAGATCTCGTCAGCTGCGCGTACGAGGCCTGCCGCACGGGGCCTGGGGTCAGTCACTCGAACCCGGGCTCACGGGAAGTGAGTCGCCATGGTAACGCACGGTGACGACCGCGCCAAGGGGACCAGGCCTTAAAACATCTGAAAAAAAATAAAAAATTAAAAACAAAAATACATAAATAAAAACAAGATGTTCAAATAGGCAAAAAAAAAAATAAAAAACTGAACTCAATCTCTTTGCTGTCAGTGTTAACTAGTTTTCATTTCTAACACTGTTTAACGCAACAGCATAATCTACTCGTACGGTAAATACCAAATTTTAAACGCAAATTAAACCCTTCAATCCCCTTTCATTTCTCGAGGGAAAGAAAGCAGATGAACAGGTCATACAGTACACCTGCACCTGCATCTCTTAAAATATATATTTTTAAGATCAATGCCCCACCTGGGAATCAAACCTGCAACCTGTGTCCAAGTAAAGACTATGCTACACCAAATAAGTTCATCAGCTGTGGGCGAGGTTAAAGCATCAGACAGACAGACACACACACACACACACACACACGAGTTACCACGGGGGCTGAGAGCGTAACAGCTTCAAAGCGCTACAGATTACCCATAATCCTCAGAGTCAGAGGGGCAGCTTTGCTCCCAGCTGTGTCAGAGAAATGGCACCGCCAAGCCGCCGCCGCGGCATATCAGCTGCTAGCAGGACTGTAGCCACTCGCGGCTACGAAACCGGCCAACGCACGTCCCCAAAAAAAAAACAAAAAAAAACTTTCTAGAAGGGCCCGTGACGTACGTTTGGCAGTTGCAAGATCAGCAGAGAGAACTGCATGGATCACAAATCTGGTTTCACTTCCCCATTTCTGCCGGAATGCACACAGGAAGTCTACGAGGAGGGGAGGGGGGAGATTTGGGCTGATGGAGGCGGGGCTTAATGGGTGACACATCCTGAATAAGGTGCTGGCTCGGTGCCCTTGTAGCTGTATCCTAACTGGGCCCGTGCGAACAGCAGGAGAGAGTCGGTTGGCAGAATTGTCCCCGTTTCGTCATGAATGAGCACCCCCTCTGGTGGAACGGGTTCCTGCAGTCTGCAAGCTGCACATGAGGAGTCCTCAGAAGCCGACAGCAAAACTACTGCCAAAATCTTCCACGACAGTTTCTCACTTAAAACGGTTCACGGTTGAGCTGCGTCTATCATTACATTCACGCAATACTTTTTTTTTGTTGCTATACTCAAAGTTCCAGCTAGTTATAGACGCGGAGAAAGGCTGAATTCGTTCCACAGCACACGCTGGGGAGAAGGAATCCCACTGCCCCGGCGGGGGAGTGCGTGGTCACAAGACGCTGAGCCACGGCCTCCTGCGACCGGCGCGGGCTGAAGGCTGGCGACAGCATAAAGGCCGATTGTGCAGGGCGAACCCGTAAGCCGCTAATCTGGAATTTAACCCTTTGAAAAGGAAGGTCCTTTTTTTTTTCCTGGAAGGTCTTTTTCAAAGGCAGCGTTCTAGAACTTTCGCTGCTCTCCGTCACCAGCAGCGATTGTTACATCAGCATTAGAATGTTCAGATAGGAACACTCCAATCGCATATTTGTGACCTCACACTTCGACGGGTTAACGGAAGGAGAAGGGGGGGGGGGGGGCGAAGCTGAAGCTCTGCATCGCCCCCTCTTCCTCAAAATCTAAAGGAAAGGGAGAACTGAGGAGAAAGGGGGGGGGCGGACGCTTAAGTATTTGCTTGACTTTTTTTCCTTTCCGTTGCACAGCTGAGCAGGTGTAGCGGTTGTCTCACTGTGCTGAATGACCTTTAACCTTCCACACATGAATGCAATCATGCACATACATACACACACACGCGCGCGCGTGCACGCATGCACACACGCACACACAGGAGCACACGCGCACACACACACACACAGGAGCACACACACACACTACCCACACACACACATATACAGGGTCTACCAGGACCGGACCACACGTCCTCCATCAGTTGGCCGTGAAGAAAGTTCCAGAAACTGCGCCGATAAGACAGGCCAAAACAAGCTTAAGTTTTAAATGCTGTAGGCCACAACAGCAGCATACACTGACAGATCATTCGCCAAAAAGAGTCATCTGTTTACACTCTGACAGCAAGCTGGTTTAACACAGGGGAACTAATTAACCAATCACGGTCTTCAATCAGGTGTCGTAGAGCTGGGCTTAAACAAAAAGCTGCACCCACTTTTTCAGACTGCACACCTGGTTTAGCGCTACAGACTCCACAGGTAAAGCAGCCCTCGACGGCTAAACTTTCTGCCTGAACAAGAACTTCCGAGTCATGAGTCACCAGATGCACCGACGATGACTTCCCAGTACTAGATTCATCCAGTGGCAGTGTCTTCGGAATACTTGTCAGAGCAGCGACAACACACACACCTGGCTGAGGATCATCATTGGATGCGCTGCAGGGAGTTGTAGTTCAAGAATGCGCTGCTGGGAGTTGTAGTTCAAGAGTTGCAAAACTCATAAATAACACAATTTTGTGCCACTGGGAGTGGTAGTTTGGGAGTTGCCAAAAGTCATAATACAATTTTGTGCACCTGTAGCACAGTACACACACACACACACAATGAGGAAATGTTGGCCAGGGACCAGCAAGGATACTTCAACCTTAAACGGAAAGCAGTGACTTCCTGTTGTCCTGCATATTACATTACGACGTTTAGCAGACAGCCCTATCCATTGTAGCTTGCACACAGAGCATAATTTAACACACAATCCATTTATACCCTTTGATATTTTCACAGAAGCGTTTTGAGTTAAGTACCTCGCTCAAGACTACAAACGGCAATTCCCCGTCTGGGAATACAGCCTTCCTACTTGTGAATTACAAGCCCATCTGTGGACCGTTTTGTGACGAACCCACGTGGTTAACGAGGGGGCTGTATTAGATCGGTCGAGAACAGGTCACGACAGTAAACAACCCCCTCGGCTTAAAAAAAAAAAATATATATATATATAAAATATATATATATTTACTACTAAAGCACACAGCAGGTCTTAACATGGACTCCTTTAAGACGGATTCTTGGACACGATACACGTTGATGTTTTGCTCCAAAGGCATGTCTGACTAGAGTGCATTCGGGGTGCGTTTGAATACACAGACATTCAAGGCATAGTCCTGACATTAATAATATTGAGCATCAACAATATTGATACGACGGGAGTGATCCTTCGCGTAGTGTGCCTTGCACTCGGTGACAGAATATTCATTACAGCTTGCAAATAGTCTCTGCAAAAAAAGACTTCGCAAAGTGATCTGATGCAGAACCGCTATGGACAAGTCTATATTTCCCATTCTATCATAAATCACCGAGGCAAAGTACGTATTTTGGGCCCGATGGAAAACAACGTGACAGATTAAAAGTCGCTCTGAATAGGAGCGTCTTGCTGGATGCACAACTGAAGAATGTATTGTTGCACAGCGCGTGCAAGTGAAACTGTTCAAACCCGTACGACTGGTCGCACGCTCCGGCTTTTCTAGGACTAAAACTAACGTCAAATTCTGAGGCAGAACTGTTACCAAAAATGTTAAGTCTCGTTCAAAAGGTGGAACGATTTACTTCTAACCGTAAGAGCGAATTGAACCCGTAACCTATATAGCCTACACGTTAACCGAAACACAATTTTTATTCCATGACCAAACACATTCGCCAACTCCAATTCATTGACATTAAAGACATTAAAAATGATTTAGTTAGTAAAAACGTCAGTTGAAAACGTGTAACGCAGGGTATAATAACTGATTCTGTGTAAAGCTGCACCGTCCAATGCCTTAAATCATATATCTGCGTGATCACAATTTTAACCTGGCTGTGCAAATATTGCCACAGCGCTTCTAGTCCATTTTCCAGATTCATAAGAGCTCACACTTTTCACTTCCTCTCAACGGAAACGCGTTCACGTTTGGCACTGAATGCAGCTAACCCACCGTGACAATGAGCCATAGTGGCAGCTACATTTCCGACGAAAAAAATAAAGTTTTTCAGACGGAGCTCTCAGCTGTTACTCACCTGAAACAGGAACTTAAGGCGCGATAATTCCACCGCGAATTTGACTTCTAAGAACGCGCTAGATCAACAATATGAGAGCTACGAGAAGTGGTAGCGATGCTATCAAGGCTACTTGCGAGCGATCGTTCAAAACGTGCTGTGTGAATAACACAGCTGGCATCGCAGTTTCGTCCCAACCGCACTGTTTCCCGGGAGTTCAAAGTTCTGCGACGAATCACTTTTTTTTTTTCAGGCCTCGGTCTCGTGTCACAGACCCGAGTTCCCTAGCTGCGCGCGCGCACAAAACTCACCGGGCACATTCGGTGCTCGGGGCGAATGGGCATTGCGCCCGAATGCTTAAACTGCACTATGTCAACATCAGCATGACTAGGCAACTTCATATTCTTTCGAAGCGTGTGTACTGAAGGGGGAGGGGGGAGGGGGGGGGGGGGGGGGGGGGGGGGGGGGGGGGGGGGGGTGTAAAAGCCCCAAACTGAACAAATAAACACGGTAAGAACCGAAAGTAAACCCTGGTGTCGCGCGGGTGCTATTACCTTCAGCCCGTAGGCGGGAGACAAATTGTTTCCAAATTAGACGTCAGCGGATTAGCCAATTGTTGACATTCTGTCTGAATGCAATTGACCATTCAGACATACATTCACCTGGTATGGGGAAGGATGAATTGTGCCGACGTAATGGTTATGTGAACGGGACGGCAACATATTTCCGTGGTGTTGTCTGCGTAGGATGAAAATTAATTATCCTTGTATAAAGTATTGCGCCACGTGTGACGAAGAACTACTGAATTCAAATCCGATTTATTTGTATATTATTTGTTTATGTTTTTACACAAAAATATGCGATGTGATATATTTGGCAAGACCGAGTCTGAACCCACCCCCCCCCCCCCCCCCCCCCCCCCCCCAAAAAAATAAAAAATAAAAAATCCATAAAAATTAAATTAAATTAAATTCCAGCAACTTAAATACATAAAATCTTCAATGGGAAGAAAGGACTGTGGACATGGATATTTTGTTAAATTCACGAGACGTCTTCGGGTCATGGGTCGTGTCAGTAACAACATGGGGCCCAGAAATGTGTGGTCCAAAACCTCAATTCGTACTCATCAATTTAGTCGGTATTTGAAAGACAGTGTGTACTTATGAGCTAGAGGTGGATTCTATATGTCTGTTTTTTCTTCTTTTAACATACCCACTGCCATTTTGTCGTTGACATTTCTACCTTGTCGTGGCTCTTTTGCTGCTGAATAAAATAACCCAGGATAAATAGAAATGGCCTGTTGTTATTTAAATCCTGTTTATATGGAGTAATTTACAAAAAAAAACACAAGTTATGTTGTAGCCTAGTTATGCGTCTGAGAAATGGGCAAACTTGTGTCCCGACTGACTTATTCAATAATACACATTTCTGGGCACAATTGGCCCTCTTCATATCTTTCATTTCCAGCAACAAATAAAAAAACAAAAAAAAAAAAAACAAGTGAATAACAATCATTTTGGAGCAGTCATCGCCTATCGCGTTTACTCTGATAAGGCATAGGTGACACTCTGCTCGAGTTTGGGGCGAATACATTTGTTTTCATCGGAGAACCGTGACGCCGCGCGTAAAATTTGGAACGTTCTTTTCCTTGAGCTAAAGTTGCAACGGGGTTGGACATTATGGGCTACAGTGACCGGACTAACGCGGTAATGCACTGACTACTTAAGATTTCCTGCAAATCTCCCCCCACAGAGTCTTGCTTTTGAAGTACTGTAATAAGCTGCCCTTTGTACGCTACGCGTGACGACCTCGCAGGAATAATAATAATGATAAATTATTTTTGCGCGCATGCTTAATCAGTTTATGGGCTTCCCTTTTTACCAAGAATGAATGCATGCCCCCTAAGCCAACCAAAGAGTTTACTTTGCCTATCAGACAAATAAAGTGCGTGTGTTTGCTTGCAACTGGAATGGCTTTTCCAGCGATAGCGCAGATGGGAGGGGCTCAGAGTCGGGTTTTAACCAGATCATTATGACAAAGCATTTAACTGGAAGGATTTATGTTCATATTGAAAGCACAATATTAATGTCGGAGTAGCCTACTAACACGTATTAATACATCTGCACAATTTGCAGGAGGCATCTGAATGTGCAGTAAAATGCTCAGCGTTAAATTAAGTCTGATAATGCATATTTTACTCTGATCGAGTACATGTGATCCCTATAATTGGAGCCCTGTAAATTCTAGTCAGAGTTGCATCAACACGGAACATTTCACTATTTACCGGTCTACATGATAGTGCCAAAGCGGAATCTGTTGCAAGGAGCAAAATTTAAGAAAGATTTTATATGAGCTGACCAGATACATACACCCTGGCGCAGGACGTGGTTAAAGCTATACACCTCCAAGGGGTGGTGTTTGCAAAGAGGCGAAACATTTTAAGAGGTAATAAAGATGGCGAAACATAGATGGCAAATTCTAAAAATAGGCGTCAAAGGTGTTTGCTGCATCTGTTGCATACAAAAACTACCATCTTAGACTTCAAGACCAACATTCCCTGGCCAATGCTTACTGAAACGGACTAGAAACAGCACCTGTCGATGTGTGACTGGTGTGGTGTACGTGCTCATCTCAGAATTTAGTAAAACATTAAGGTCAGGGCTGCCCTCTACTGGTGGTATTTAGAATAACAAACGAATTTACAATGAATGGTACAACTCCTTAAACATCAAATACAATTGTACAAATGATGTTTTACTTTAATAACTTTCATAGTTTCTCATATGAGACACTGGCGATTAATAAATTAATCAAACCATTGAGCCAGTTAGTCAACATGATTAACAACAGTCAGATACATCACAAGAAATTATAGTAATCACACGTGTGTGTGCGTGCGGGCGTGTGTGTGCGTGTGTGTATTAACAATACGTCACAGTATATTCCATTTTCCATGAGGGTGATTAGAAGCTAGTCTTAATTCCGCTACCCTTGGCTTGCTCACTCTCTCTATCTCTCTCTCTCTCTCTTTCTGAAAAGTGTGTGTCTGTGTGTGCGTGTGCGTGAGAGTGTGTGTAAACAGTCTAGGGGGGCTTATAATATAAATACTTCTGTGAAAAGAAAGCCTTCTCCTTCCTTGTTGTCTCGGGACTTTCGCAGCGTCATGTTTCCTGGACATTATCCTGCACTGGATGTCGGTTACCTTCGGCCTCCAGAAACCGAGGCGCAGTTTCTGCGAAAAAAAAAAACGTCAAGACAAAAAAGCTACCGTCCATTTCCAGCGCTTTCTCACCCGACCGCCACGTAGACAATTCTTCATTAAAAGGCCGCAAAAGGCTTCAGTGAAGCACAGACGGAAGGTGGATAAACATAAAATGTTGCAAATCCAGAATGGGCCACCGAAAATGTGGAGGCGGCTGAGGTTCCTGCTCCCGCCCCCTTCGCTGTCAAATGATATCCTGAGATGAAAGGCGCTATATAATTAGAGTCTGTTCTTATTGGTATTACTGGAATGTGCCCCCAGGAACAGTGCTGGAGTGAACTGGGGTCATCCACGATTGAATCCCCAGATCTTTATTGTTCACAAACACAATTGAATATCTATTTATATATGCATATGTGTGCTATATACAGTATATATATATATATGTTGCATATATATTTTGCACACATATGTACACTGCCTGGCCAAAAACATAGTCGCTGTTTGGATTTTTTTGACAGTGCCCACTGTACAAGCCTCTGGAGGCAATGTTATGATCTGGGGTTGCTTCAATTGGTCAGGTCTAGGCTCAGCAACGTTATGCGGCAATAAAATGAAGTCAGCTGAGTACCTGAATGTACTGAATGACCAGGTTATCCCATCAATGGATTTTTTCTTCCCTGACGGCACGCGCATATTCCAGGACGACAATGCCAAGATTCATTGGGCTCAGATTGTGAAAGAGTGGTTCTGGGAGCATGAGGAATCATTTTCACACATGAATTGGCCACCAGAGTCCTGACCTTAACCCCATTGAAAGTCTTTGGGATGTGCTGGAGAAGACTTCACGGAGTGGTTTGACTCTCCCGTTGTCAATACAAGATCTCGGCCAAACATCAATGCAATTCTGGATGGAAACAAATGTTATGACGTTGCATAAGTTTGTCCAAACAATGGCATGACGAATGCGCGCCATAATCAAAGCTAAAGGCGGTCCGACAAAATATTAGAGTGTGCAGCTTTTTTTTCTTTTGGCCAGGCAGTGTACATACAGGCAGGGTGTACCCGGGGGTATGTAAACTGGCCCCAAAACACCATAATCCCACTGTTATGAGGATATATCCTCCTGCGGGCCCTTAAAGCCAGAGTTTTATTTTTCTCTTCTCCTTGTTCATTCAGACGCACTTGAATCCGCATTCTTCCCCTCCCCTGTAATGACATCTGCGTGCCGGGTCACCGGCTTCAGGAAACGGACGGGTTTCCCCCCCGTTCTGTTTACTCAGGAGCTGCAGTCCGGCCCTGCCTCGGACAGCGCTGCCGAAATTTATGACTTCGGTGGGACCGCAGCTGTAAAACGAAGGACAGCCGAACGGTGCGAAGCGCTTGCGCTTTCCTTCGGTTTTTTATTTTGATTTTATTTGACCGTTGGGCGTGAGAGAGGGAGAGAGAGAGAGAGAGAGAGAGAGAGAGAGATACTGGACTACAGTCCGGCAAACTTTGTCTATAAATCCTCCAGTAAAACCTAGCGCAACGCCATGTCCAAAACTTCATTCGCATGTATTTGTGAATATATTGGTCCATGACTGACGTGTCAGCGGTTCCACGTCCTCGCATTCATCAGATTGGTTAGTTTTGCGGTTGTGTCTGCGGCAGTTGGTCGGGCACTCAACCCGATTGCACAACAGTGACCCCTCTGGCCAGCTGGGGAACTGCGGCAGCGCGGACACCGACGTCGTCACTTTCTAGTCGCTCCTCGTTCGAGCCGGGACTCTCTAGTTGACGATGGTTTTCTCTCAACACACATTGAAACCAGATGGAAGTGGAATCGGGGAATCGTGGAGAGGGGAGTGGGGAGTAAGGGGGTCGGTGGGGGGGGGGGGAGCAGGGAGAACCACCGAGGGGTCTGCGGGGAGGTGAAGGTTGGCCCAACAGACAGACAGACAGACGGCGGAAAGCCTCGCCGTCAGTGGCAGCCGCCCGGGGCCGACGTACATCTGTCACGCATTATTGGCAGAAATACCACAGGCGATCCGGGGCCTTCGGAAAGTATGCGTGAGGGGAGAGGAGCAGCCCTTCGCCAAACTACAAACCGTACGGTCCCGTTTCGGCTCTCTCTCTCTCCCTCTCTCTCTCTCTCTCTCTCTCTCTCTCCCTCTCTCTCTCTCTTTCCTTCCTTCCTTCTTTCTTTTTATTTTGGCATACGGAGACTTTGCGCCAAGGGGCAAGAATGCAAAGAAGAAAATCTCGGGGAATCGTTTAACTCGTCGACTCGTACTCTGCAAAAAAAAAGAAAAACGATTTAAAGGATCGGCCGACGCGGGCTCCTTGGATGCGACTTATTTACATTTCGGCATTTGGCCGTTGGCGCGGCGCACATTCTTCGGTAAATTCGATCCGTCCGTACGGCCGGGACATTCACAGAAGTACGTCTCGCTCAGGGGCACAACGGCAATGTGTCCCCCCCACGTATTCCCAACACGGGAATCAAACCAATAATGGGTTACAAACCCAATTCCCTAACCATTATACTGCACTGCAATTACATTTAATACAATATATTTAGTATATATTTAATATAATATATTTAGTATATATTTAATATAATATATTTAGTATATATTTCATATAATATATTTAGTATATATTTACGTTTACATATTTAATATAAATGTGTATTCTTGAAACAGACGAGAAAATGGCGGTCAGTGTGTTGTAACAGCGCGGGGCATCCGCACCGCCTGTGAATGCAGTCATGGCATGTGTGTGCGTGTGGTGTGTGTGTGTGTGCGTGTGTACGCGTGTATGTACAGTGTGTGTGTGTACGTGTGTGCGTACGTGTGTGTGTGAGTGTGGTGTGTGCGTGTGTACGCATGTATGTACAGTGTGTGTGTGTACGTGTGTGCGTACGTGTGTGTGTGAGTGTAGATGCGTATGGTGTGTGTGTGCATGTGTATGTAGAATGTGTGTGTGTGTGCATGTAGAATGTGTGTGTGTGTGTGAGTGTGCATGTGTATGTGTTGCGTGTGTGTGTGTGCGCGTGTATGTAGTGTGTGTGTGTGTGTGTGTGTGTATGTAGTGTGTATGAGTACTAAAGAGTGTTGAGGGAGCTGGGTGCATAGTCCACATCCGTACGTCACACGCGTTAGAGAATCCATCAGAAACGCCCAGACGAGACGTCAGCCTGAGTCTAATGTGCGGTCTAGACCTGGCGCTGCGTCCCAATCAGACACGATTACACCATCAGGGCCTGAGTGAGTGTGTCTTTCCCCGCTGATTGAAACATGGCCGCCAACCAAGATTACACCTGAGGGACGTGATCAGCGAGTCCGGCACGGCACTGCAGCGTTTCGAGTGCTTCAAAGTGTTACATGAGTTCATCACACATGCAGAGCACATAACCTCCTGAGGCCCAGCAGAACACGTTTTTTTTTTTCTTTTTCTCTCTCTTCATTTTTTGACATAACAGACGTGTCTTGCTGTCCTGGATGACAAAGTACACGTCGTAGTGAAAACAGTTTCAAAAATATTATTCATTTAGTTTTATTTTCATTGAATGCCCCAATCTTGTGGCACAAGATTCCGCTCAGTAGAATTATATGGTTCTTGAGATAACGACCAGAGAAAAAAATGAATGGTTGGATCTTAAGGATATAGGATATAAGACACCTAGTCTAGTTCTGTGACAAAAAATAAATAAATTCTAATAAAAGTGATTGAACCTATTAAGCTTGTTCTTTTAAATTTGTCCTTTAAGAATCATTTGGCATGCATCTCGCCTGTCAACATTTGGTCATTCAGCAGATGTGAAAATCTACCCTTTCCCTGGAACTGATTTCCAAAATACAAACATAAATACAAAATATCTAGGGTACATTACAAAGGTCTAAATAAAGTATGTACTTACTCAACCGCTTTGATTTGCAGATTAAATTACCACTGTGAGGCAGACAACCAGGGCATTTTCTTAGTACCCTTATAAAAAGATCCAAATGTAGAGGATCGAGGTACTGGGACAGATCAGAAACTAGACTGAACAAGGCCTTGGAATTCTAAGGCTCAGGCCTCACTGTGATGTCATAATAGCAACGACAAGCGCGCACAGGAGTTCCAAAAGCTACCGTTCTTGACATGGGAGTCGAACCCTATCCCCTTACCCAGGAAGACTCCCCCCTCTCTGTCTGTCTGTCTGTCTGTCTCTCTCTGACGCTCCCTCTCTCTCTCTGCAACAATCAATGCTCGTGGTAATGTGTTCCACATGCCAACTCTCACCCACTGACGCGCCGTAATCAAGTGTAATCAATGCATCTCCATCTCCTCCCCACCACTTTGTGGTCTGTGGGTGTTGTCATGTGTGGGATACACTGGGATAAGCTGACTCATGTAAATGTCCTGTTTCATTTGCATCCCTGGCCACACACCAGCACCCATTTTCCAGTTCTATTTTACCCAAAATGGCAACAAGTTTTCATCCCGGAAATTATCTACTTGCATTTTTTCCCCCCTCTTTTACAAGAGGCCTTCAACTTAATCATTATGATGCTCTGGCCTTAAATTTGAGTGACATATTTAACATGCTTTAAAGAAAAAAAGAAAAAACTTGTTTAAATATTTAAATAGCAATGCTGCTCTACAAGCTGCGTTAGAGTTAGGCCTACCTGAAGTGTATTTACTTGTTTGAGACCACAAACCCCTTAACACAAAACAGTTTACTTCGCACAGTGGTAGAGCTGATGTGTTTTCCTGTGTTAGTGAAGACACTCAAACAAACTCCGCTCTTTTAAAACGGCCTTAAAATTAAGCATGCAACGCGTCCAACTGCTTCTGAAGATAACAACAAAGAGACAAACAAAACAAATGCACAGCTAGGACTTACAGGGGAAGTTTCCACAAAGCTCAATACGTTTCGCACGGACAGGGAACACGGTAAGGGGTCGGCATCCCGCTGCAACACAGTCGAAATTCACCTAAAAATTTAATAAAACCGCGCCCCCCCCTTGAGACACATTTCCCCGTCAAGACCGATGGGTATCAAAGGTAAGCCTTGGTTGCTTCATCATTTGTGTATTAGTTAATTCAAATTCATTTTTTTTTTTTTTTGGATTTCTCAGTGATTCGCTGTTATTTTACTTATTTCCCCCAAAAAACCCAGGCAATTATTACCACATGCACAGTATAAACAGTGACCATCTGTTCAGACACCGCTCTACGGAGCTAATCTAACAGTTCCGTCAAAACAGTGCTTCTCAATTGCACCCATTTTAGCTGATTGTTTCCCGATGGTTTTTACGTATACTTTGCAAAACAGATCTAAAAATGTAGCCTACTTTCATTCACAGAGAATCCAGCTTTCTGATTCGATTAGCCAATATTCTAACCTACACGTGGACAACACATTGGGTTAAAACGGTTTACGATTGTTGCGGAAATTATATTCGATAGTTAGCGTTTCTAATGCACGAGGAGTTCTACCGCTGCTTCGGCATAAAACGTCATAAGCGAGGAACGAAAGCAATGATGCTCCCCATGATGTGCTACAGTGAGTGACGGCATGTACTAATTTAGCCTAAAAATGCCCCTCCTGTCCACTTTCAAAGGGGAGGCCACAGATCAGGAAAAAAACGGACATAGGTGTAAAGATAATATGACTAAAGAACTCACTCTATAATATGACTCTATAACATTTCCCCACCTGAAAATTACGAATAACTTGATAGCAGGTATAGCTACAAAACGACAGAAACGCGCACGCGTAACCTCACCTCCACAAATGGGTGTCCTTCGAAGAAGAAACATGTTATGAATTTCTGCTGGTAGGCCTACATCAATTCCAGATGAATAACTGTAGTAAATTCCTTAAACGCCTTCGCGAGATCAAAAACCGACCGTTAGAGTCTGCAATGAGCAAGACTTGGGAAAAACAATTATCATCATCAGTTAAACCAGGACTAACCGAAAATCAGATTGGAAACATACCAAGTGATTTTTTTTCATGTTTTAAAAAAATAATTCGTTGTATTATTATTATTATTATTTAAATAACCCACCCGTTTTACAAGCAGCAAATTCGAGGCACGCCCAATGCAAATTAATTCGTAACCGATCTGCGCAGCGCAACCAACATGTACACAGTACGGAGGCTAATTAAGAAAGCCAGAACGTCTCGCCAGTTTTGGCTCGATCGGCTGGTTAAAATCGCTGGCTTATTTTTAAAACTATAATTACGCTAATTGACCATGTTCGCACATCTGTAGTTGAATAAACGCGTTACGTCGATGCCTTTCACATTCGAAGTTATTGTGAACTTTTATTATTGTGCCAATTATTTTTTCGCGCATTTTTGCGCAAAGAACGCGCGCATTTGGGTCTGCCGCCAGTGCTCTCAAACGGTGCGTAACTACGTGAAAATCTTTTGCGAATCCCTTCATCTATAATTATTTCCTCTAAAGACGCCGTTGGGTAATTAGGATAACATTGCGAACAGTGGAGGATTGAACTCTGAATTATGCTTCAATTAAAACCGTGCATTTTTTTGAGAAGACACATTAAAATGCCACGTCATATTCCACACGTACTTGTAAGAGCCCCTTCCTCAAAGTTAATTATATTTCCATTGTTCAGATATTCGAGGGATAGCACTCCGACAAACAGAGTACTACCATATAATATATAGATACTCAGTGGCCAGTTTATTAGGTGCACCTGCTCGTGAATGTAAATAGCCCGCTCCTCCGAACAGCGAATCACGTGGCTGCAACTCAGTATACAAAAGTGGTATCTACCCTCCCGGGATTTTCACACACGCTACAGCCTCGAGAGTTTACTCTGAATGGTGTGAGCAGCAGTTCCGTGAGTAAAAGTGCTTTAATCAGATTAGAGGTGTCAGAGAAAAGTGGACAGACTCATTCAAGCTAACAGACAGGCCTCAAGTGCGCAAATGACAGCTGTTTACAACAGTGGTTGGGGTTGCCCTACGCAACAATGTAGTCCTCATATAGCCAGAAACAGCCTCCTGTCTCACTGCAATCTCAGTAGCACATTGACTCACCCAAAGGGGTCATTGCTGAGCGATGAGACACAGTCATTCCATCTGAATGAATCCCTCCCTACCTCCCTGGGTGATGTTACAGCCAATTACGTGCCACCCTGCAGGGCTGCTGGCCAGCCAGCACTGGGGCACGGTCCAGCTCCAGTTAGAGTAACCCAATCAAACTCTGTTTCCCCTCTAATGGTGCTTAGCAGCCCGGAGGAAGTATACCCAAAATGAGAGAAATAGGTTTAGTAATCAAATAAAGAAAAAAAATCAGACAAACTAATGCGAACATAAACTAAAACTAACATAGCTAATCAAGTCATTTTGTGCCCTGTGCTCTGTTCCGGCACATTTATGGAAGAGCTCGTTTGACGAGCTATAGGATGAGCTTCGCTTGTTTTGCTCCCCTGGACTGCTGGACTGAGAGATCGACAGACCTTGTTAGCGTCTTTAGAAGTTAAGCTGTCGACTTCTGGTCACTGAACCTGCACACCTGCCTATGAAGGGGGGGGGGGTTATCGGAGAGAGCGAAACGGTTCTAAAGCAAAGAGAAAACGACGCTGAGTCGAAACCTGCAGTCTGTTAAAAATCGGTTCTGAAAGGAGAAATCATGGAAGCACTCAAAAGCATGTTTCCAATTACCTTAATTCATCAAGAGATTTGTTGGAACTGAAGCGGTGGCGTTCAGGAGGGGTGAACAGGGGTGGGGGGGAGTGGGAGGGGGGGGGGGGTACTGAATTGGGGTACAGGCGGATCCCCTCGGTTTCAGCCAGAGCTGTGTGCTGCTGTGATGTAGTAGTATAACTGGGCCCATTCTTAAAAATCTGCTTCTTGTGTCGCATTTCGTGTCAGGACCGCTCACGGGTGTCGGTTGTTAATTGCCTCCACCTGTTTAATTCCTGTGCGTAACTCTTCTGGTTTTTGTTTCTGGGGTGGTCATCATCATGTCTCCCTCCCTTTCTCTCTCTCTCCCTCGCTCTCTCTCTCCCTCCCTTTCTCTCTCTCTCTCTGTCCCTCTCTCTCTCTCTCTCTCTCTCCAGGGGTTGTCAGGTTTGGCTTCTCTCTCTTTTTGGCCTCTTGGGAGAGCTCCATTTTTGGGAACGTTTTAAAACGAAAAAACAAAAAAAGCTTCAGCGTCACGCTGTTGGTTTCTTTGGAGTGAGGATCTCGTTACGTTGGCAGGAGATTTTGGATTCAGCCAGACAGCCAAGCGGATGGTGGGGGGGGTGGGGGGGTGGGGGGGGGGTGGGGGGGCTGCATCTCATGTCTGTTCTGCATAGACTGATCTGTACTTTGGCAAGAAATGCTTTTATACTGATATGGGACAGTGAAGCTTTTTGATGTGCTTAGCTTACAATATGGACAGGAAAGCTTCATATGCGTGTTCAAACAGTATATGAAGGAGCAATGCTTTCTGCATGCTTGGAGTCTGACAGGTTTTTAGCAGACTGCAGACAGTCCTGTTCCTTACGCATATAATGAGATGAAAACTGAACAACATCCAATCCCCACGACTAGGACTGTTCCTCGTATATATCTGACCATTGGTAAATATCGTGCTTTGACTTCTAATGATCACAGACATGTGGTGTTGTGTTGTGATGTAAGTGATATTTCTACAGAGTACAGCTTATGCAATTCAATTTTTGAAAGTGCAAAACTGAATTGCTCAACAATCCCTTCACTGATTCGGCATCCAAAAATATATGACAGCTCCAGTAATCCCCATTTTTAAAAAAAAAAACCCCACTAGCGGCATCAGCTGATCTATTTTTAAATTGGGGCTTTTGCATCAAAACCATTAGAAATGACACCAGAAGCTTCTAGAACAGCCAAATGCTGGTTTATACAATGAAGACACAGACTGGGCCCATGAGAAACAGCAGTTATCTGGAAGGTGATAGGCTCACCACAAGGCTCTCTGTCACAGTGACACGCAGGGCCTTCTCGCCACCGTACGACCTCTGACCTCTGGTAACGGGACCACAGAACCCCGCCCGGTGGGACAGAAGGGACCCTTTGTGCCCTGAGCCGAAACAGCAGACCCGTCCGGGAACTTCACGGGGTCATAAACGCAAATATAGACACCCATCCATCTCTTACTCAGAGGAAATCAGCCGTGGCCCACTCGTCTAATAGTCCAAAGTCTGTACTGCTTATCTTAGCCTCTCGTGATGCTTAGTCAAAAATTAGTCACGGTGTTCTCTTAGATTTTACTCTTTTTTTAAAAATGTACTATTAGATTTTTTTAACTTCATGTAAAAAAAAAAGATGCAAGCATTCCTAGACAAATGGAAACTTTGAAAACTTACTTTGTGTTTTACAAACAATTCATTTACGTGCCCTTTGGGTGATTTCGGGTAAAGCTCCTTGTTTATCTGTGGAATTGAACCTGCAACCTCCCAGCCATAAGTCCAGGTCCCTTAGAGTAGACTACACTGCTGCTTTGGGAGATTTGGAAGCTTAGCTGTCTTAGCTGTCCCCTTGCTCTTGAAATAAAGTTTATTTTTCTGGCCGGCAGTATGTGGGTTAAACAACAAAGAGGTTGCCGTATTTGTGTGCCTGTTTCTTCTTTGAGTGGATTTGTTTATGCACTGTAAGACCCAGAGTAGTGCAGGATTACATGTGTTGCTCAACGGCCTGCGTTTTGGTTTCCATTCCAGAGCTCATCATGGGGGGAAAAAGTGGATGTGGAAGTTTAAAAAAAATTGAATTTGAAAAAAAAAAAACTGTTGGTTTGATCCAATGTACTTCCCTATCTCAGTGAAGACTGACAGCTTTTGACTGAATCGCTGAATCAAAAAATGCTGTCAGCCCCACGTCTTTTGGAAGCACCGAAATCCATTGGAGAGAAAACGATTACTTTTCGAATAATGACAGGAGACAAGATCTTTGTACCTCGGCCTAAAGTTGCACCCCGCTGCCTGGCTGCTCTTCAGATGAACGCTCTGCCCCCGTTTTTGATGGAAAGCGGCGAGTCGGCGAGTTTATGTGTGAACCTGATTTATGCCGTACCGCGCCCAGATATGACATCACCCGAAAGAGAACCCAGCAACATCCCAAAAATCAAGAACCGCTCGGTTTTGGGAGTGGAGGAGGAGGAAGTTTTTTTTTTTTTTTTTTAAGTAGCTGCAGGTAGGGATATGGCTGAGGACGTTTTTTTGGAAGAAGTATCACTTGTGTGGGCGGCGGGACTCAAGCCCTCGTGTCACGCGCTGTAAATGCTGTAAATCGTAGTAAGAATTTCCCCTTGAGGGCTCCCAGGATCAGCACCTGCACGGCACGGTTGAGAAACGTCATTTATTTATTTATTTTGAGCGGCGGCCATCGTCATGGCAACCCCCTCCTCTGGTTTGAAGCGAGGCCGAGTGAACCCCCGCCGGAAGGCAGGGTCACGCCCGATGAACGCATTCTCGTGATGAAATTAATTTGCTGTCACGCGCTCAGGATACATAAAAACGCTTTAAAAAAAAACGGTTTCGCTCGCTCTTTCTCTCTCCGCTAATTTCCCTTCGTGCGATGGGGAGATGCCACCTTTGTCACGTATCTTCTAGGCAGGCTAAACACTGCGCTGACTACCTTACGAACTACGTCAACGTGAAAAGGGTCGACGTGGGACAGTGGGCATGTAGGATCGCAGCCCTCCGAGGGCAAACGTTGGGAAGCCACCGGGGATTTCACATTGGGCCCCACCACCCCCAAAAACCTCATGTTCAAATATTTATCGAGGGCCCCTGTCAGTCAGGGCGTCGGAAGCGTCCATCATTCGTCATCATTCTACATAATCTGTGAGGGGCCGTTAAAATTCTCACCGGCTTTGGTAATGGACGTGGACACATTACCGCAATGGACTGACAGGCACATTCACGCAAAATATGGGTAACTTTCAGAGTGCTTTAACGACGACGAATCTGTCCCAAGAATGAGCCGCTGTATCCTAATTCGAAGCACTTCCAGAAAAAAAAATGCTATTTTAATTATTTAAATATGGAGAGCGCTCAGCAACTGCTTCCAGTTAAGCGGCCAGTTAAGTGATTCTAGTTTTCATAGCTTGATCGGTCTCGTCTCTGCTCAACATTTGTTCCGCCTGCGCTAGATCGCTTGGCGCGGTGACATTTTGTTATCCTGGGGGATCTTAACCTCGGCAAAAGAAGGTGAGGTCATCTGGCCTCCAGCTTCAGTAAAATTAAAAGAAATAAAATAACAGATTACTACTGTTTTGTGTATGCATGTATCCAGAAATGGCATTTTGGCTTTTGGCAAGCGTAGTTAACTTGCGTTGGTGCTTTAGTGACGTTGCACCCGAACTGGTTATTTAAAGCGACTGCTAAAGTAATTAATGTAATATTAGTTGAAGTTGGGGTCAGCCTCCTTTACACGTTACCAGATCCCCCTATAAAATGATTAATATAACAAGATGCCAGTAATGATTGAAATTAGGAGGTTCAGGGGTTGACTCAGATAAATATTTTGTTTCACATATACAGGTTGCAAACAGGATAGAAGAAAGATCCTCACAACTCTGATCATCTTGGAACGCGGGGCTGCGTAATTTTTAAGGTGAACTCGCCCCTGCGAATTTAACGGTATAAACTTCAATTTTTGTCGTCTAGGGAACCAACTGGAACGCGTTTCTTAGGAGGCTAAATGTTCACCCATCACAACGTCAAAATAAATAAACCTTCTTCTTCGGTTACTCAATGAGTGTTCTTGTTGCCTCGGGCAAAGTTTTTTTTCTTCTTCTTCATTAAAGGCAAAAGAAGAAAAGAAGAAGGTTACGCAATTTTTTTCTCCCTTACGAACTTTCACAGCGCCTGACAGCCTTCGTTCGCGCTGCACAGGTTTCGTGAAATAGAATGATTCACGCGCCCACCAAACGGCATTGATGATAGTTACGTTGGATTATGGAAAATGTCGAAGTCTTTGACTTTTAAACGCATACCGGCAGAGGGTAGGAATGAAGAAGTAGACCCCCCCCCCCCCCCAAAAAAAAAAAAAGAAAAGAAAAGAAAGAGGCAAAAATGACTCCTGACTGTGTGGGAAGAAAAGAGAGGGGCGTGGAAAGTATCAACTTGTATATTTTAGCGAGCTGTTGAGGCGTGCACCAAAGCAAACCATTATTAACTGACAGAAAAAACTAAAGATACCGAAAGCTTATACACAGTCTTAGATATGAGGTAGGAGCACAGCCTACGCAGACCAATAAGTGAAGTAATTCCACTCTCAAGTGGCCAGATAAAATTCAGTTACAGTCCCGCACCAAGCCGCGCGTTTAGCAGTTGTTTTTCCCCCTCGAGCGTGCGTAAAACAGAGGACTCAGGGACCGCGAGAGAAAGAATTCCGAGACAACGAACGTTCCCTGAATATGATCACCTTTCTGTGCCTCGTGCTGTGTGTCCCCCGAGTGCTGTCTTCCACACGTAAGTACTGCTGTGTGCATTCGCTGTGCTATTAAACGGCTGCAGTGCCAAGTGCTCACTTGCCATAGCCGTTTCAGTTTGTCAAGTCTTTCTTGTTGGATTTGTAAATAGTTTAGGAGGCGATCACTTTCAATAAGAGAAAAGCTACTGTATTACAACACTATGGCATTTTTTTTACCTTACACCTTACAGAAGTTGTCGGCGATGAAGTTCATATAATCATTCAGACCACGCACCATTACTGTAGTTGCATTGAAAAGGCGAGAAGGTAAATGTGTGAAATCGTCAAATACCAAAATTTGGATGTCTTCTTTCACAATAACCGGTATTTTGTACTTGCTTACAAGTCACAGAAGTTCGCCCTATTTTGTAATATTTTTTTTTTTTTTTTTTTTGGAAAAACATTCATTACCTGAGGGGAAAAACTTTTTGGGAAAACGGCACAGCGATGTACTATTGTTGGAAAATGCTCTAAGGGTAAGAATTTCAGCAAGTTGTTTTTATAACACTTGGATCGTTGATGTAGGTATGGCGTTTGAAATATACAAAGATACATAAACAAACATAGTTGTAATAATATGTGTTTTGGCTAACAGTAAAGTGATATTTCAAAGTACTAACTTGCATTCCAAACATACTTGGTAACGCTATGGAACTTGCAACAGATCTTTGCTTGACAGATATTTAAATAGTGTTTAATTTAATTAAATTAGATTACATTTTCCCACTTCCCATACCTGCTGTTGTGTTTACGTCGACAGAACAAACAGAACGACAGAAAAACTACCGACGTATGAAACTTTAATTACGTCAACCCCTGTGAAGAATTTTAGCACGTGAGGTGAAATTATGGAAATCCGGGCGCGCGAGGTTCCGTCACTACAGTGAATCTAAATCTCAGTTCGTTACGTTACGCTTCCATTGCAAATTTGGAACCACTGTCGTTCATTAATTATTTATAATAAAATACAGGGCTTTTAATAGAAAGCCTCGCAAATGAAAGACACTGACATGCTTTTGGAATATGATACCGACGGTGTGCACTAATGACCACACAAAGTGTATCACATTTGTACTGCATCTTGTTCAACTGTTCTAAAAAGTATACATTTCCAAATAACCTACTGCTCTGAAATAGTTGTTCTTTCAAGTCCTGGTTTATACAAGGGGAATATTTTTTTGAGATTGTTGATGCTCAAGTCAAGCAAGCTGAAACATGCAATATGGAAATTTCACAAAGTTAAAGCACATTTAATTTCACTTATTTTTTCTTACCACCCATTCCAGAAAATTATTTCTCAACAGCTGAAAACTGACACTGGACCTTTTAAAGTGTAATATTGTCATCACTGCCTGCTGAAATTAATGTCCTGACAAACTCAAAAATTGAATAATTAAATATTAAAAAGGTGATTTGAGTTTCTGATATTCCAAACATGCGTCACAGTTTTTATTTAGACTCACTCTTCACCATCAATCCACAAAATTTACAGATAATGCGATAATAGAGTTAATATGGCAAAAAAAGGTAGACAATTTGTGTGATATAAATGTTAACATACGGGGCATGAGAAATTAGCAAACAGGCAAATAAGGGTCAGATGTTTGTACGTGCGTGTGTGTGTTTGTTTGCCTATAGAATTCATGTATTTATGATGGCTCAAAACTGGACTCAAAGTCATGAACCGCGGTTCAGATTACCTTTGTATTTTACGATGGTTTGTTCGGGTTTTTACATGGAGTGGAAAGCCAGTCAGGATTGCACGTAACTCAATGCTTCAAGTCAAGCCAATTTTATTGTTATTGTTTGTTTTTTTTAATAATTTGCCTCTCGGACCCTTTCGTTCAGGAATCTGCTCTTTTTCAAATGTTGCAGCTTTACGGATTTTAACATCAGAACTAAACACCCCTTTTGTCCCATGAAAACTTGAAAGGGAATTTTGTTAAACAAACACAGAGATTAACGGCCTTTATGCTTCCTGGCGCAACTGACAGCGCAAACCCGAGCGCTGAAAGCGGCCGCTGATTTTTCCTTCCTCGCAGTTGCATTGTGGGTAATCCCTCGTTTTTACCGAAGGCTGCTTTCTGTTTGCTCTGGGGTTAAAAGTGCTGCGTTTGTGATTGTGGGCCAGAACGGATGGTTTCATACGTCATGATACCTGTTCCCCTTCTGCCTGGGCACAAACCGCAACAGCACAGAACAGATGAAGGAAACAAAATTAATAACAGTCCTGATTAAAATATTTTAAATAGAGGACTCGCATTTGTGTTCCCATACCCCTTGTCCCTCCGGAACGTCCCCCCCCCGCCCCACCCGTCACGGTCTCTGGTGTACTGAAATGTCTTTTAAATGCAAAGTTCTCTGGCTGTAATTTCATGTGGCTTGGTGATTCCCGCTGGTTACCTGACTGATGCCCCTTGGGATGAAAATATTTGGAAACGCTACTTGATTTGAGTGCATTGTGGTAAACCGACAACTTGAACTGTGGGACATTGTAGGCCTAATATATTTATAGCTTTTACTCCGATTGAGGAACATGAATTTAATGGAATCGTTGCTTGGTTACGAAACTAAGGGCATTGTATTTGAGAGTAACCTAAGTGGGACTTCGAGCAACGAGCAGACGGTCGCACTCGGGTTCGAGAGCAGCTGACATTTTCCAGAACGTCTGTGTCGTACAGGGTGTTCATTATCCGCTGTCCCAGAATGCACGTGACGTCGGCCCAGCCCCAAAACACACGCGGGGGCGCCAACTACGCCAACTGCTCTGGCCCCAGTTTAACCCTTAAAGGTGTAAACATTCTAATCGCAAATACGTGATTAGAATGTTCCTCACTGAACGTTCTAATGCTGATGTAACAGTCACTACAGGCAAGGGAAAGCACTGGAGTTCTAGAACACTGACTTAGAATTCTGAGGGGGAAATAAAACATTCCAGAAAACCTACTTTTCAAGGGGTTAATGCACGCTTTTAACACAAGCATCCATTACCCCTTTAACAAGAGCTATAACACTCATGTGACACTGAAGCACTTTATTAAACTCACGTTTAAGGGCCGAAGGGTTAATGTTCAAACTCTCTGGTCTCCTGCTCTCTGCACATGAGCAGGAGGCCTGTGCGCTGCCATAAAACGGTGTTAATAATTTTAATGGACAAGTCTGCGAGTCGCGTAAAGTAGTAATTACTCAGCCGCTTGAGTTCCAAACCCCATAAATCCACCTCTCCCATCACTGAGGGCAATAAATAACCTCACCTCATCTTTTTTTCTTTTCTTCCTTTCTTCTTTCTTTCTGCCACTCCCTTCATCCCTGCCCCTCCACCCTGAACCCTCCGCCCTGACCCTCGTCTCTCTTCTGCTCACCCCCCCCCACCACCCCCCACCCCCCACCCCACCCCCCCTCTCCCGTCCCCCCTCCCCCCCGGCCTCTCCTGCGAAGTGGCCGCCGTCCTGCCCCAGGACCCCGCCCTGCGCATCGGCTCCAGCCTGACGGCCACCTGCACGGTGAGCCCCGAGCTGGGCCTGCACGCCAGCGCCCTCTACTGGACGCTGAACGGGAAGCGGCTCCCCGGGGGCTCCTACCGCGTGCTGGGCCCCACCGCGCTCGCCCTCACCCTGCCGCGGCTCAACGGCTCCCGCCAACAGTCCGGCGACAACCTGGTGTGCCATGGCAACGGGGGACACGTGCTGGCCGGCTCCTGTCTCTTTGTGGGCAGTAAGTATCCGGGGATCCCAGAATGCACTGGGAGAATGGGGGCTGATGGGAGGTGTAGTCCGGAGCAGGCTAATCTTTTATTGTAGTTTTATCGTCGGAGATGTGCTGAAAATTCTCCAGAAAATGGAGTTGTCACCTCCGGCAAAAAAATTTGTGTCTTTTTCTATTCCTTAGTTACCAAAACTAATTTTTTCGGTTGAGTTATGAAATATAGGAACATAGACTTGGATAAGAACTTTCGATGTGTGTTTTAAAAACCCTAAATGACATAAAAAATGGAGATTGGAGGCTATGTCACGACGCCTGAGATCCTGAGGTGGGTTGCCGAGGAACACGTAGCGATGAGAACGGGCCAGTTGGCACACGGAGCCTCTCATGGTTTTGTTTTGATTGTGGACTTGTGAAGTCATGCAGGCCCCGTTTAACACCTGGGTGCTCATTAACACCCGGCAAGTCATCATCAGCCTGTCAGCAGTCAGAACACGTCACCCGCACGAGTGAAGGCGTGTGCTGCCCGTTGCCGGGAGACCGGGTTATTGTGTCAGTGTTGGGAAACTGGGGGATTGCTCACGTGCGCGGCCACACGTTGGATTGCGCGCACACGCGCACACACGCGCACATGCACACACAAATGAAGTCAGCGTTCTCCTGAACGTCGTACCCGAATCTTCCATCACGCTGACTGTGCAACGGGAGATGATCGGACGAACCTCACGGGCAGCCGTCTTGATCTCTCCTTTTTTCAGCGTTGGCTGAGCACAGACTTGGGAGGGTTCCAGACGTTTAAAAACCAAGGGAAACAGCTTTAATTGAAAAAGGAGTACGCATCGGTAGCTCTGAATAACGGGGCTCAGAGGCGCTCAAATCAGAGTTGACGTTTTTTGGGCGGTTGGCGAGCGTTTCGCGCGCACACTTCCTGTCAGGTCGGCTGACGTGGGTCTTTTGTTCACACCGTTCGTGGGACGGGTGAGGCCTGGCGATTTTTTTTGGGGCGGGGGGGGGGGGGGGGGGGGGGGGGCGGGGTTGCGACTGAAAGACTGAAAGGTGCTGTTCTTCCCCCCCCCCGCTGTCTCCCCCAGTGCCCCCGGAGAAGCCGGTGGACCTCACCTGTAGGTCCCGAAACACCAAAGACCTCACCTGCAGCTGGAGGCCTGGAGGACAGGGAGAGACCTTCATCAGAACCAAGTACACCCTGAAGTACAAGCTGAAGTAAGTCCCCCCCCCCCCCCCCCAAACCCCCCACCCCCCCTCGGGCCGAGCTTAGCCTGTCCCCAAAAGGGGGCTTTATTTTCGGTGGTTGACTCATTGGCCTTTTGTTGCTTCATCTCCTGCCACTGCCGTTTCACCCTTTTTCAGAATTCTAAGTCAGTGTTCTAGAACTTTGTCGCTTTCAACTGCCAGCAGTGATTGTGACATCAGCATTAGAATGTTCAGTCAAGAACATTCTAATCTAATCACATACTTGCGACCTCACGCCTTAAAGGGTTAAGAATCAGGGATTTAACGACCGAGAGACTCTGATCTTTTCGACAAGTCTTCATCTTTACCGTGTGAATTCGTGTTTTTTTGTTTCAGTACAAAAGAACCTGCAGAACAACAGAAAATTACAGGACACTATAATCCGAGTCCACTTGCTCTTCATTGGAAGGCACTGGAATCTGCCTTGGCAGATCCATTAGCATAATCACAGCAATAAGGCCATGATAGTGTCTTGTGTGCGGAGTTAGCGGGCGCTTGGCGGGCTTCCTGCTCGTCCCTGTGGTTTCGGACTGTCGGACTGAGAGGCTTTGATGTTTGACGGCTGGCGCGTTTCGCCCCGCGCAGGTGGTACGGGCGCGAGCAGGAGTGCGAGGACTACGGCGGCGGGCAGCCCTACTCCTGCTACATCCCGCGCGACCTCGCCCTCTTCACGCCCTACGAGATCTGGGTGGAGGCGTCCAATCAGCTGGGGGCCGCCACCTCTGACGTCATCGCCCTGGACATCCTGGACGTGGGTGAGTGGGTGAGGCTTGACCTCCCGCCCCCTGATCCCTCCTCCCACGCCCCCCCCCACCCCCCCCGCCCCCCATGCCCCAGCCCGGCCCTGCCCCCTCCCCTCCCACGCCAGTGGTTTGCGGAGCAGGTAGGGCAGATGAAAGGGCCTGGCCGTTGCCTGGGGGATGGCAGGGTGTGTCTGTGACGAATGCCTTCCATTACCGCATCTGACCCGCCCTTGTCCTTTCATGAACACATCCTGTCCAGACACAGACACACACTCACACACACACATACACACACACTTACTTACACACACACACACACACACACACACTTACACACTCACACACACACATACACACGCACATACGCAGCACACACACACAACACTCACATACACACACACCGCACCTACCCTCACAGGCACACACACACGTACGCAGCACACACACACACACACACACACGTACGCAGCACACACCCCTTTCCTGTGGGAATGGAATTTTACAAGCTCAGTGCTGAGTGCAGAAGCCCCTTAAGCTACAGAGCTGAGATGAGGCTCAGGTGAGAGTCACAGTGACCCCTCCCAACCCCCAGCCACCGTCAGTCAGTTACGTTTCAAATATTTTCAAACGCAACTGAACTATTTTATTAGAAAAAAAACAAACATCAATCAGAATTTACCCAGTAAAATCCAAGCCAATTCAAGAAATTATACATATATCATATATATATTATTTCATCATTTATATCGGCATGTATATTTGTATATATGCATATATTCATATTGTGTATTGGAAGCTCAAGAAATGTCTGAAGAGTCGCACTCACACCGACGCAGTAGCTCAAGGTGCAGAGTCAAAAGAGTTGAAACTGTGAGAGAGGGACTCGTAAAGCTCGACGAAAGGCTCCAAGATTAAGAAGTTCCAGGCACTCGAAACGAGACCACAGAGGCCTTTCACGTGTGAATCCAGCCCCCGCAGACGTGATTAATCTTCATTCTTCCCTCTGACACGTCCAGGACGGCCCAGGGTAGACTACAAATTAAACGGGCGCTGGAACGAATTCAGCGTGCCGGTGAAATCTTATCGCTGCTTTAGCACCTTCAGTGACAGCCCCGAGCTCAAGGCAATTTACTTTACATTACATTACAGGCGTTTAGCAGACGCTCTTATCCAGAGCGGCCTACTTATCACGTAGCACTTCCGTCCATACGGCTGGATATACACTGAAGCAACTCAGGTTAAGGTTGCCTTGTTCGAGGATACAATGGCAGTGTCCAACCTGGGAATCGAACCTGCAACCTTTCGGTTATGTGCGGCCAGCAGGAGGAGGGCCGGAGTTTGGGACTGAGGTGCGAGGAAAGCCCCGCTGTTACAGGACCGTCCCGCCATAGGATAGAGCTACTCAGAGTAACATTATACAGTGTTAAATCAACTCTTTACAGAGTAAATGGGTCCTACTGCACTCTCTGCCTATACCTGTTCTTCATTCCTTATTATTCCTTATCAGTGTTATTAATGGTTAAATATGTTTAAATGAAAAGATAAATCGGGGGGGTGGGGGGGCGGGGTAGGGTTAGGTAATCTTGTAACTTCATCCTCTCCATGTCTAACTCCCAGGTTAGCCTGAACTGATCAAATAAACTATAGCCAGGCATCTGTGCGCATTTAAAAATTAAAAACAGGACAAGAGTGAAACCAATTTAGTCCCCAAAGTCCTGATGCTTTTAGTCCTGATGCTTTTAGTGAGGATCTCATTGTAGCACACCTCAGTTGATTTAAGTCGTTTATATTTAATATATCTTCAGCTTTTTTTATTTGTTTATATTTAATATATCTTCTTTTTTGGGTTGAAATGCACCCTGAAAAAAGCTTCGCCTCAACAGGCTTTCACAGGGGCTGATCTGAGATTTGGTCCTGGGGGGCTTGGATTAACAAACCCCAGTGGGGAACAAAAAACAGGAGGAAAAGAAAAAACCAAAAGGCAGAAAGAGAGAGGCAGAAAAGAGGGAGAAAAGAGGGAGAAAAGGTGTACGCAGATTGACCTTTTCCACCAAAACCTTCTCCTAAGGGTCTGACAGGGTTCATATAAAGCTGTAATTAAATATTATTGTTCAGATTATGGTGTAAGTATCTGCTAATGTAAGCAGTAGAGAGCCAGTGGGGACGTTAGCTCAGCAGAACTCACTGATATCCCAGGAGACATCTGGAGAGAACCGTTTGGAGAATAGAGATTATTTATGGCTGCAATGCGATATTATTAAATTTTAATATTAAATTATTATGTAATATAATATTAACTGTAGAGGCTGAAATACGGACACAAAGATACGTGGGGTGGTTAGAGTTTACATGCGACTGTAATGCAATACGATTATAATTCAATTTAATTCATATCTCAGTGTAATGTAATATCATGATCTGAATCAGAAGCTAAATTGCATGCGAGAGTGATGACAGGAGAAGTAAAACAGAGTGAAGGATAAAAACAAAAAAGCTCAGAAATGAAAGGGTCATGGTGGGCGGGACTTCCTTTAAGCATAGGAAAACAGAAGAGTCACATGCCACCGTAGACCTCCCTGACCCAATCAAAACTATCACAGATTCGGCCACCTGACAATGCGGGCCTTTCCAAGTTCCCGGGTGTCCTCACCTGCTGCTTTTGGGGACAAAACTGAGTCTGTGTGCTGTTGGTCAGAAGCAGTGAATAAGAGTCTCTGCTATTGGTCAGAAGCAGTGAATAAGAGTCCCTGCTATTGGTCAGAAGTAGTGAATAAGAGTCTCTGCTGTTGGTCAGAAGCAGTGAATAAGAGTCCCTGCTGTTGGTCAGAAGCAGTGATTAAGAGTCCCTGCTATTGGTCAGAAGCAGTGAATAAGAGTCTCTGCTGTTGGTCAGAAGCAGTGAATAAGAGTCTCTGCTGTTGGTCAGAAGCAGTGAATAAGAGTCTCTGCTGTTGGTCAGAAGCAGTGAATAAGAGTCTCTGCTGTTGGTCAGAAGCAGTGAATAAGAGTCCCTGCTATTGGTCAGAAGCAGTGAATAAGAGTCTCTGCTGTTGGTCAGAAGCAGTGGTTTCTCTGGGAGAAGAAACAGGAGATAAAAGCGCAGGTTGTGTTGATCAGAGCCAGCTACGCTTCTCTCAGAAGTTTCTCTTTTCTTTTTGTTTGCGAGGCGCTTGCGTTTTTACTTTGCTGATTGCCTAATCACTTCCATTTTCATGTGTAATTGTGAAATGTTTTCATGTCCATGCGAAAGTCTGATTCTGATTTAAAACTCTGACCTCAGGCAGAGACAGGGATAAGTGACCCCTAGTGATTCTGGTAATTGAGACATTTTTGGGTTTGTGGTTTGTGTGTGTGAGTGTGTGTGTATCTGTATAAATGAGTGCGTGTGTGTGCATGCACATGTGTGTGTCTGTATGTGTGTGTGTAAGCATGTGTGCGTGCGTGTGTGTCTGTATGTGTGTATGTGTGTGCGTGTGTGTTTGTGTATGTGTGTGTGTGTGTGTGTGTGCGTATGTGCTTCTGTGTCTGTGTTTGCATGTGTGTGTGTGAATGTGTTTGTGTGTGTGCTTGTATGTGTGTGTATGTGTATACGTGGTTGTGTGTGTGTGTGTGTGTATATATGCAGTTGTGTGTGTAAATGCATGAGCAAGCATGTGTGTGTGTGCCCATGAGTACAGTCCCAAATCATCCCTCTCTATCGCCGTCTCTGTCCCGTGACGCTCCCTGACCTCCTGCGTGTCTGTGTCCCTCTCGCCGCAGTGACCACGGACCCCCCCAGCGACGTGCACGTGAGCCGCGTGGGGGAGCTGGAGGACCAGCTGAGCGTGCGCTGGGGCACGCCCCCCGCCCTCAAAGAGTTCCTCTTCCAGGCCAAGTACCAGATCCGCTACCGGCTGGAGGACAGCACCGAGTGGAAGGTGAGAGAGCGCCTAAACACCCCCCCCCCCCCAAAAAAAAACAGGTGCACAGGTGTGCACTCAAGGACGGGATCTGTCCTCATTAGTCAGATAATGGTAGAGTCAGGGGCCTTGGGTATGTCTCACACACAGACACACACACACACACACGCGAACACACACACACACAGACACACACACACACATACTCATATGAACGCAGACACACTCGTTCACACACACACCCACATACACACACGTCAACAGTATTCACACTGTCTGAATAGCTGTCTAGACAAATGCTGCTGGCCCCAGAGAGGGTCAGGGTCTGAAAAATGGTATTTCCTGACTCATCAGGAAAAATAACATCCCTGACAATATCCCCACACTGAAACACAGCTCAGAAGCACATAAGAAGGGAGCAGCCAAGGGTCTTTTCTTCCCTCCAATAATGCGGCCTGTTGCTCTGCTGTGAGCCGTCCGTGACCAATGAAAATCATTGTTACTGTTTTCTGTCCATTAGGCCAAAACTCTCTATCCACTGGGGAGAGGCAGCCAGAGAATCTCTGGGCCAGAGAGGCACTATACAGTCAACTGATGACAGAATATTGACTCTTACATCTGTGTTAACTCTTTTATCTTTGGTGATTGGATGAGACTGTACCTCATTCTCTTTGCCCATTCATTCCCTTGGGCTGAGAAACCAGCATGAACATAAACATCAGCATAACCACGTGCATGTTTGTTTCAGTTGTTCTATAGACATCAGACGGCTTTATACTGCTTTATATCGAGCTTCATGCGTTCCTTTATAGCCTGTAGGTGTAGTTTACCAGCATTACTAAGCATCAGCTGGTGGTCTAAACCGGTCAGCACCGTGGCTAAGAGGGGACAGGGAACCTCATGTACCTTGGTTGTGAATGCGTATACCCTCTCTGTCTCACTGCATGGCAAACCCCAACAGGCTAAATGTCCAGAATCCTCTGTTCCCCGCCCTTACTGTAGAATTATTATTATTTTTTTTAAATACTGGAATTATTATATATATATATTTTAAGTAATAGCCTCATGACTTGATGGGTGAGGCAGATGAGGCCCTTTTTTATTTCGCGCGGGGGCGAACAGCGTACCCCCCGGCGAGCGCGCCGAATTAGGCGGGATAAAGCCCTCGTCCACCTGACGGGCACGCCGCTAATTTTCGAGAAGACCGCTTCGAACGAACGTCAAATAAAAGACAGGCCTCAAATAAATTACGCTTTCGGGAATCCTGCGGCTTTTCATCTGGAACCGATCCGCGCGCATGTTTCCACTCTTCCCAGGGCTGGGGTTCGGAGTGCATAAAATATAATTCAAAGGGCCCTTTTTAAATAAATAAATAAATAAATAAATAAATAAATGCATTTTTTTAAAAACGCCCGTTGAACGGTATCACAGCTGAACCCCCCGTGTTGTCATCGGCGTATTAAAGCGCACCGTTAATCAGAAACAAAAAAAGAGAAGATGGGGGAACGGGTCTGTGCTTGTCGTAAGAATCATCTCTGTCCTCATCGTGGGCGTTTGGAGGTGTCCTTAAAAGGAGGCGAGATCTCTTCATCAGCCTTTGCAAAGAGGGACACTCGCATTCTGTACTTTTTAGTGAAAAAAATATAAACATTTCTTCCCCTTTTCATTCCTCCCCATTTTGGAGCCCCCAGTTCCCCCCAGCCTGCTGTCTAAGCCAATTACCTTCCCGTTTTAGGGGGAGTAGAGGGAGAGGCGCATCTTTTTCACTGATTGCCGCTGATCTCACTGATTGTAGCGCGGTGATCCTCAGCCCCCCTGGTCCGGGAGAGCCATGGGGAGTCGGTTGTTCTTTGATTTTGACGTGAGATCAGCAACCGATTCAGTTCCAAGAAACCAGGTGACCCGAGTTAGCCGTGTAATCAGATGTTTTAACCCTTCGAAGAGTAGGTTTTGTTCTACTCGGCAGTGTAGCACAGTGGGTAAGGAACTGGGCTTGTAACCGAAAGGTCGCAGGTTCGATTCCCGGGTAAGGACACTGCCGTTGTACCCTTGAGCAAGGTACTTACCCGAATTGCTTCAGTATATATCCAGCTGTGTAAATGGATACAATGTAAAATGCTATGTGAAAGTTGTGTAAGTCGCTCTGGATAAGAGCGTCTGCTAAATGCCTGTAATGTAATGTAATACTCAAAATTCTAAGTCGGTGTTCTAGAACTCTGTTGCGTTCAGTCCCCAGTAGCGATTGTTACATCAGCATTAGAACGTTCAGTTAAGAACACTCCAACTGCATATTTGTGACCTCACACTTTAAAGGGTCAACTGATTGATTGACGTGCTTCTCGATTGCTGACTGACAACTGACAACAAAAGCCAAGCAGACCCTGTAGGCTCTCCAGGACCAGGATTGAGCACCACCATGATAACTGGTCACCTGGAACTAGCGCTGATCTCGCTGATGATTAACTGGTCACCCGTAGGTGACTGACGAGCGGCACGACGGTGCTGATGCCATGGTAACGGGAGCAGTAATTAAGCGTCTTTGAGTTCATGAAAAGCGCTATATAAATTAAATTTATTATTATTATTATTATTATTATTATTATTATTATTATTATGTCCGGCGTTAGCCCCACCTGGGCTAGCCGAAGCCAGGCGTGTCCCTCTTCCACAGTCTCCACGGTCATAGACAGCTAATGACGCGGCCCAGACTCAGCGACCACCTTAGCGACAGCCAGCTACAGACGACAGGCCTCAGCCTGGTGCTCGCGGGGGCTGCTCACCCCAGTGTCTCCCCTCCCTCCCTCCCTCCCTCCCTCCCTGCCTTCACTACCAGATCGCCTTCTTCGCTGGCCCTTCGCCAGGAAAACAGAACCGGTCGCCGCAAGCGCTTCATTTGTGTTTAATTTGCAAAACAAAAAAAAAAACAAAAACAAAACAATAACATTCTTTGAAGCGTAGTAGCGCTCCAAATTCTCGGGGCCTTTTTTTTTCGTTTTTTTTTTGGCGTTGGCGTAACGTCGGGGGTTCGGCTGCGGCGGACCGAACTCCGCTCGGTGACCCCCCCCCCCCGAGCGCTATGGGTCCACAGGCCCGTCCTCGCGCGGGGTTCTGGTCACACGCGATCCCCCCCCCGCCCCTCCGAAATAGCATAAGGGCCGCTCCAAGCGGAGATCAAAAGCACATCGGGTCCATGTGCGCAGTTCTGGAGCGAGCATCTAAAGAGAAGGATTTACAGAAAAATCCATATTTATGAAGGTTTTTTTTTTTTTTTTGTGCCTTGGATGTTTATAAACTGCTCCAGAAATTTGCCGTAAGATTTGAACACAGAGGCATTCTGCTTTTGTTCTTTATTTGAAACAACTTTATTTTCGTTTTTTGGAGAGCCAGTGGGAAATGTATCCCTCGGTGGGGAGGGGGGGGGGGGGGGCATGCAAAGCAGCCGTATAAAGAAAGATAGGACACTGCAAAAACCAAAAAATAAGTCCATCTTAACAAGTATTTTAGTCTTATTTAGATGTATGTTACTTTTTTTGTTACTCTGTATGTGTTACTTTTTTTGCCAAATGAGACAAAAAGATTGCCAATAAGGTGAGACAGTTTGATTCATTTCTAAATTTGTCACTGGGGTAAGGCAATTTCACTCGTCCAGCAAAAAGTAACTCAAAACAAGCTAATATTTTCTACATGAGGGAAACACAAAATGAAGATTTTAAGCCTTATTACAAGACTAAAACTTTAAAAGGTTAAGTTAAACTTTTTTTGCCGTGGATGCAGCGTCACGGGTACAGGAGCACAGGCCCACCGGCTGTACGAAACTCGCGTTATCGTCTGCGTTAGCTGTTACGCGGGACGACGTATCCGCTACCACCCGCATTCCTGCATCGCAAATGGTTTTTTGGCTCTTTCTGTTCGAACATGTAGCGTCGAGGGAGAAATCAGGGACGAGGCGCTGGGTCTGTCAGTCTCTCTTTGTAGTCAGAGCTGTCGCAATTACGGCACCTGTGATAGGTTAACGCGTCGCCCGGTTACCTCTGGAGGGCGGGCCTGGGGCCAGGCAGGGAGACTGAGGAGCGGTGTGAGCAGTGCCAAGAAAGAGCAGTGTGTGTGTGTGTGTGAGAGAGAGTGTGTGTGAGAGAGAGAGTGTGTCAGTGTGAGAGAGTGTGTGTGTGTGTGAGAGAGAGTGTGTGTGTGTGTGTGCGCGTGAGAGTGTGTGTGAGTGTGTGTGAGAGAGTATGCGTGTGTGCGTATATCTGTGTGTGTGTGTGTGTGAGTATGTGTGTGTGAGTGTGTATGTGTGTGTGTTGGTGTGCGTTTGAGAGAGCGTGTGTGTGAGAGCGTGTGTCTGTGTGTAAAACAGATAGAGAGAGAAAAAAGAAGGTTATGGGAACTGTTTGTAGTTGTAATTGTATGTGTGGTATTATAGAGGGTATATGTGCATGTGTATGTGTGTGATTGAGTGTGTGAGCAGTGACTTGCGTGATAAACCCTTAGTTACTATGGACGCACTGGGACATGAGCGTGCTTCTTTGAGCACGTGTGTTACTCACGCGTGTTACCCCCCTGACCCCCCCGGGCTCCGCAGGTGATGAAGGACGTGGGGAACCAGACGTCCTGCAGGCTGGCGGGGCTGAAGGCCGGGACGGTCTACTTCGTCCAGGTGCGCTGCAACCCCGTGGGCATCTACGGCTCCAGGAAGGCCGGGATCTGGAGCGGCTGGAGCAGCCCCACCGCGGCCTCCACCCCCCACAACGGTGAGCTCCGGGGGGGCTCCGTGGGGCCGCCGGGGGGGGGGGGCATGGGGGGGTCATCCCGCGGGACAGACAGAAAGAGGGCACGGGGTGTTCTGGCGGGCTGGTGCGTGTCTCCTCTTAGGCCTGCAGGGATTTCGGGCTGTTCTGGTCCTGACTGTTTTCAAAAAGCTGGGTCCCTGAACGGGGTGGAGGATTCAGGATGCTGTTCAGCTCTGTGTGTGCGTGTGTGTGTGCGTGCGTGTGTGTGCGTGTGTGTGTGTGCGTGTGCGTGTGTGTGTGTGTGTGTGTGTGTATGTGTGTGTGTGTGTGTGTGTGTGTGTGTGTTTGCGTGTGTGTGATTGTGTGTGTGTGCGTGTGTCTGTGTGCTTGTGCGTGTGTGTGTGTGTGTGTGTGTGTGTTTGTGTGTGCGTTTGTGTGTATGTGAGCATGTGTGTGTGTGTATGTGTGGGTGTGTGTGTGTGTTTGTGTGTATGTGTGTGTGTTTGTGTGTGTGTTTGTGTGTATGTGTGAGTGTGTTTGTGTGTATGTGTGTGTGCGTGCGCGTGTGTAAAACAAAATATGACTATAAAGCCCAGTCAAATGCATTCAAGATCAGGCACTCTCCCAGCAGAGACCCGTTTAGAGGGGTAGTGGGGTCACCGGACTGCATGCCATTCATTTGCTGATATTAGGATATTGATATTCATTCATATCTGTCACTGAGTAGTAGGAGAGCTGTAAGTTAATGCAGACCATGGAATGTTCTTATTCAAATTTTTTACTTCGGGGGGAGGGAGGGAAGGGGGGGGGGTAAATATACAATAAGCGCTGCTCTGTCTGTGTTCAATTACCTCCGCACTAAAGCTAGCTTTTGCACACAGCTCAGGGGCATGACAGCCATGTGACGCAATCAGGCTTCAAACCCGTGACCCCCCCAGCACTGTGAAGGCCTGTGATCCACACCGTTGCCGTGCCGTTCTGTTTTTTTTTTTTAACGCTCTCCTGCATCCCCCCTCCACCACCCGACCCCGTCCCCGTCCCGTCCCCCATCCCGTCCCCACAGCTCAGCTGCAGACCGGGTCGTGTGACCCCAAGGCGGGGGAGCAGAACTCCACCCTCCGGCGGGAGCTGAAGCAGTTTTTCGGGTGGGTGCGGAAGCACGCCTTCGGCTGCAGCGGGATGAGCATCAAGCTGTACGACCAGTGGCGGGTCTGGCTGCAGAAGTCCCACAAAACGCGCAACCAGGTAGGTAAGGAAACCATCGCTTCATCCCTCTCCCATCCAGGCCCCCCCCCTGACTCTGCAGGGCTGCAGTCCTGCTCACTATCGCCCCCTGCTGGCCTGCTGCACGTCCCCCTCCTGCCTGAGACTCTGTCCTGCTGTCAACAGCTCTCAAATACCCCCCCCTGAGAATGAAAGAGAGAATAAGTAAAATTAAATTTGTGCGCGGTGTGGACGTGGCGCACGCATCGCACTGTCGGCGGTGAAACTCTCCCTCCAAACTTTCCTCTTTTCGTTTGTCTCGATGCTCCTCTTCTTTGCTTTGGCACGGAAATGCAGTCATTTCATCAGTTCCCTTTACGCTCTCCCTGAGCAGCACAAGTTCATTTGACTTCATTTCAAGAATTTATTTCCCTTTCAAAAAAAAAAAGTGAATTCTCTCTTTCTCTCTCTCTCTCTCTTCTCCCCCCATTTTAGATTCTACCGGGCGATGAGTCCTAGCATACCCTCAAGACAGAAGTAAAAAAAAAATTTTTTTTTTTAAAAGAACTGAAACATGAGGGAATTTTGAGTGGGAAAGTCTGCGTTCTGGAATGCGGTCGGGTTCCACGCATCGAAGGTTCTGCTGCTCGAGGAGAACCCCCACGGGAACCTTCAGAAGAGCGACTGGCGTGGAGGGAAATCTCAGCGGTGGTCTGCTTCACAGAGACGCCCGGAGCAGACTCGCAGACCTGAACTATCTCCTGTTATACAGGCAACGGACCTCCCAACAAACACAGAACAGTTTTCAGACCATGGAGAGAGAGAGAGAGAGAGAGAGAGACAGAGAGAGAGAGAGAGAGAGAGAGAGAGAGAGAAAGAGACAGAGAGAGAGGGAGAGACTGAAGAGACAGACAGAGACAGAGAGAGAGGAAGAGAGACCGAGAGACAGAGACAAAGAGTGAGAGAGAGAGAGTGTGAGAGTGAGAGAGACAGTTTGAGAGAGATAGAGACAAAGAGTGAAAGAAAGAGAGAGAGAGGGAGAGATGGTTAGAGAGAGAGAGAGAGGCAGAGAGAGTGAGAGAGAGAGATCCTCTGGAGTTAAGCTTGTTTGTATTGTCTGAATGCAGTTTAGCTGAAAGAGCTCAGTCTAATGTAACTAGCGCTCTGGAGTGTGGAAACAGGAGCTGGAGGCTGAGTGCAGCGGCGCTGAGTATTTAGCATGGCCTACGCTGCACTCACAGAGCGCAGGCTTTAATGTGGCATTACAATCGGCGTGGCAACCCTCTCTGCCACACCCCCCGGGACACTTCTCCACCACCCCCCCCACCCCCCCAACAGCCGTTTGGGTGGGATAATCCCAGAAAAGACAGACAGCCCGCGAGTGGACAATGGGAGAAATGACTGCTGATAAGCGGGGAATGAGGAACCGGTGATTCCCCCCGTCCCTCCCTCCCTCCCTCCCTCCCTCCTTCCACCTGCTGCACTGTCTGTCAAACCGATCTTCTTCTCCAGGTGCCGCTTGTAGCTGTCTGCCCTTCGCATGGGAAACTGTTGTTAACTGCTGCAGCGAGACCAGCTGTGATGGCAGTTTCGGGAAAAGCCAGGGATCCGTTATCCACACGGTTACATCCCTTCGGCTTCGCTCTTACAGCTGGACACGGGCAAGGTCAGAGGCTTTTCCAGAGAACAGGGTTCTTTTTTTTTTTTTTTTTGTGAGGTCACAAATATGCGATTAGAATGCTCTTAACGGAACGTTCTAACACTGATGTAATAATCGCCACTGGTAACTGAAACCGTTGGGAGTTCTAGAACGCTGAGTTAGAATTCTGAAAAACATTCCATCAAAGCGTTAAGTGTTTCCGCAGTAAATTATATTGGTACGTTCAGTGTTCACAAGGCTACAGATTATGCAGAAGCTCGTGCTATGGCTGCCTCTCATTCGCAACCAAACTAAAATTTTATCACGGACACTCAAGCAGAGAACTAATGCTGCAGTATTAATGTTTTAGTCTACATGGTAGAAGAAAACCAGTATACCTCATGCAGTTTCATCAGTAATTACTGAGTTGTATTTGAAAAGTCAAATCGTGAGCGATAGTTGGTATGAGTCGACTTGTGTGTATTGTGTCGTAAGATTGAATCTTTAGTCGCTTAGTAAAAGTGTGTCTGTAAAACATTTGGATACCAGAAGTGTTATTGTGTCTGTTTTCTTTCCCTTGTCCCTGTTATTACACAAAACCTTGGAGAAAAAAACAGCGATATTTCAAAAGTAAACGACAGCAGTTTGTGGGCTGACTGGGAACAGAATCTAGATTAAGGGCTAACTTCTGGTGTCAGTCACTTGCATTGTGATCTGTGATTGGTTGGCGGTGGTGAGGGGGGAGGTCTTATCCTTGGTGTGGGGTCATTCTGAATCCTGGTCAGCAGTATTCCGAAAACATTAGGCCGACTGTGTAACTGTGTGCTCTGTGTGTCAGTAATTGTGTTTTTGTACAGAATGAAGACATTTTGCCTTTTATTTTTTTAAACTGAATTGTAATGGCATATTTAAAAACCTAAAGTTATATTTCGTTTTCCCTAAGTTATGTTTAGACAACAGCAATAACATTGATTGTGTTAATTATAAGATAATAACTGTTTATTAAATAATAATGTATTGTAAAACAAAACACACAAATGTTGCTGTGGAATGGTTTTTTTTCCTTGCAAAAAATAATCGATTATTGAGTGCTGAAATTTTGATGTTACCTGATGATATGACAGCATCACACACACATGCACACACTCACACACATACACACATGCACACATGCACACACACACACGTGCACACACACACACACATGCACACGCGCACACACACACACACACACATTAAATATATGTTTTATGCCATGTGGGAGCTGGGGGTGGAGGCTGTTGGGTGGTGGTAAACCCCTGGGGAGACAGAAACTGCGGCCTGGACTATCATGGATGCCAAGATTTTTTCTTTTTCGCCCTCTTCATTCGGCACCCCCGTCCCCAGACGGATACCCCCCCCCTCGCGCTGCCTAGAACCAGCTCTGATCGTATGTCATACGCTACCGTGGAGAAGTGCAGCAGCGACAAAGGAACGCATTTCCTCTGGCCGTTTGAAATGGTTTTTTTTTTGGAGGTGGCGATGTGCGCCAACAGCTATCGCGGCTAACCGGCCGCGCCGCGCGCGCGCGAGGGACACCGCGCCGCGTCATGCTGTGAGACGCACGCGCCAAACGCTAAGAGCTACTGCAGCGGCGTTCAGAGGCGTGACTTTGCAAGTGGATGCCAGCTACAGGATGTTACATTACATTACAGGCATTTAGCAGACGCTCTTATCCAGAGCGACTTACAGAACTTTTACATAGCATTTTACATTATATCCATTTATACAGCTGGATATATACTGAAGCAATGCAGGGTAAGTACCTTGCTCAAGGGTACAACGGCAGTGTCCTTACCCGGGAATCGAACCTGCGACCTTTCGGTTACAAGTCTAGTTCCTTACCCGCTGTGCTACACTCCATCCGGATGTGACATCACTCCTGGAGAACGAATGGGAGTGTTGTTAGTTCCCGTAGCTTCCCGGGAATAAAAAAAACAGTTCATTAGCTTATACCTGAGCCTAATCTCCTATGGTGTATATTACTAACTGAAGAGAGTATGCATGGTATACGTGCTCAAGGAAAGTGGCCATGAAGCTGTCCACTGACTGTTCGAACACGACAGCTCGTTTAAAAACAGAGGAACAGAAAAGAGCATCTGTGATTCCACAAAACGAACATTTAGGACTTCACTTACTTTAGCACGTGTAAAAACCGCTTAGCACACGGAAAACCAACAACGTGACCAATGATTGGTGCAAAAACAAATACCACGAGCAGTCATTGGTCGTGTTCTTGGTTTTGCATGTGCTAAAATGTTGTGCACATGGTAAAGGTCTTACCAAATCAGGCCCTTAAATGTACTACAGAGAGGGTTCCCACACACAGATGGAAGAAAAAACTTCCCAGGATGCTAAGAGTGGAATACACAGTTTGGCTCTGCCTACACTCGGATAGGAGACTGCACACTTCGACCAAATGCTACTTGTACGGTGAAACGTGTTTCTCGTTCAACATCTGACTTTTAGATTCTGGTGTGTTGTGTTTTGCTTTCTGCGTCTGAGCCGGTAATTCAGTCTCATGTTACTCTTTCAGGGTTCAGTCGGTTTCTGAGACCTCCTGTATTGTATTAGTGTGTTACTCCACACAACCAAATCCGTTCGTTGTTTAATTTCACTCTGTCCGCACTGAAGACATCTAAAGCCAACAACACAATCATGGCGTGGATAATCAGAGCTGAACTTTAACAAAATGGCGTTTAAATAAATTGACATTTTAAAAAATGGTTCTGTGGATAAACCTAAAATTTTTACTTTAATTTGTTACCCCTAGGTTTTCTTCTTCTTAGATTTTTTTCATTTGAATGAACCTAAAAAAAATATTTAAATTGAGAAAACTTAATAATATACATAAGTGTAAGAAATTGAAGTAGAATTTTAGGTATATCCAGTGAAGCAGTTTCTTCAGTGTAGCAAGTCATCCCAGAGACTTTGGCGAGGCCAGAGGCGGTGGGACGGGAGACAGCAGACTGCAGCTTCCCCCAAATCCGCCCCCCACTCCCCTGCCCAGACGGTATTCTCTGGTGCATCCGTGGACGTCTGGCCCACATTAGCCAAGGCTCCCTGTGTACTCGGTGCGCAATAGGAGAAATGAAATCCCCCTTTCGTTCCTGCCTGATTCCCCCAGGATCTTCTCTAGGCAGAACACACATCGCCGGGGTGGTCCCGCACACCCGGCCTCCCCACCTCCCACCCCAGCCCCCCCATCCCCACCACTGTAAACTAGGACAAACTGCCAAACAGTTGGGAGGCAGAAGACTGAGACCAGTGAAATGGTTTCACCAGACACCATGTCCAATTGACCATGTTCACAACCACGTCACCAGTCATAAGCGTGGGTCATCTGATCCCTAACGTGTGATTCATTATTATTATTATTATTAGGAATAGTAGTAGTTGTTGTTGTAGTAGTCATAGTAGCAGTAAATAGCAGTTGTGTTTATAACCTGTATACATATAGCTGAGGACAATAATTTTAATGTGCTGGTCACACTTCAGATGAAAAGTTTGGCACATGACTTACAGTTATGCCTATCTGGAATTATGATTTCATGACACAGAAACCTGACCTCTGGTGGTTGGTGCTGTACGTACAGAACTTGCATCCTGAAATCCACTAAATTTAGCGGTGGCCAATAGTTCTAATACTTGAATAACACCATTCAAAACGTTTGACCATTAATATTTCAATGAATAATTTTCATCTTTTTTTAAATAATGGAAGCGTATTATATCAGAGGTGGGACGTTGTGTTGATGTTTAATATCACACTGAAATATTGGAGGTTTAGTAATTAACAGGTTACCTACCTGCATCGTTTGTTAAACGGACGATGCGTTTAATGAAATTTACGATGTCATAAACAATCTCTGAAGATACTTTACTCCTGAAATTTCGATTCAGTGGTTAACCTACCTGAACAACCACAATTACGAACTTTCAACATAATATGATGTGCTCGTCCTTATTCCATATGCTGATTTCATTAAGGTCGATGTCTCCTTCAAGAAAATCGTGTCTGTTTTTATGCTACATTTAATCATTCATGCAATGAATATGTGGAAGCAAAATTTGTTGTCTAAATGTAAACCGAAACTAAACAAGAAAACTTACGAGTAAAGACGCAGGGCTGCAGATTTTTAACGCTTTTCAACTGGCATCTTTCTACGGTTGGTGGGCGTGGCCGTGACGTTTCCATGGAGTACCCGGATGTCGCCGATTCTGCGGCGCGGAAATGCTCAGGATTTGTGTTGTGTGAAAGGCGGCTGATTTCGAAACAGGATGGCGTCTAGGAGGGTAACGACAGTCCACAAACTGCAGAAACCCATTCTCGCGGAATCAAATAAGTGAGTTTCTTCGAAGTGACAAGTTATGGTCTTGGCTGCAAAAGAAATTAGAAAACAAATCTACTTGTAGCGAGCATGTTGGCTAGCTGCTAGGAAGGAAGTCGGCCCGTGTCAATAAATCAACCGACAGCACAGTATGACGGCGAGCTGTTGCCAGTTGGATTACCGTTTTAATTGAGACTACGTTATGCTTTTGCAACGCGTGAATATTAGTTGGTGACATAACTCTGCCTTTGTTTTTCGTAGTTCAAAGGATGGAAGTCAGAACAACAGTGGCAGCATTGGTGAAGAAAAAAAGAAGAAAAAACGTTAGTAACGTTAGCCAACTTTGCTATGTTAGCTAGAATTCTGCCTTTTTAAAGTAAGTGTAACGTTAAATAAAATGCAGCATATGACACTGACAGTATTACCCGAATCTAAAATAACGTTATACTATGTAAAGATGACTCACAGTAGTTTGCTAAGCATGGTAGTATTTTAGTTGCCTATCCCAGGTAGACAACGTTATAGCCTATCTGTTCTCTCGCTGATTGACTTTCAGCTGCCGGTAGGATAGTTAAGTCGCGCTATCAGCAACCAGTCGAAAAGAAGACACTCTTAAAGGTAAGCCAACTTATCGAAACAATATGGGGAAAAAAAAAACTGTAACACCGGAACAAAGATTTTTTTTGGTCTATGAACAAGGATGTCCAACTCCAGTCCTAGAGCGCCAATGCCTGCAGGTATTTTTGGGTTCGTTTCAGTCAGCAGCCGGGTAAGGCATTTGGGAACAAGGTGTGTGGACACAATCAATGACGTAAGTGAGTCAGTTTTGCTGAAAACCTGCAGACACTGCGGCCCTCTAGGACTGGAGTTTGACACCCCTGATCTAAACTGATCTGGATAGTAACTTTTGTTCCTTGCCAGTCTGCATTGGTGGCAAGTTTTCTTACATGATAATGATATACTTTGCCATGAACGCTGGTTATCTATGGTGCACATTCATATCTGTACATAGACAGATGGGTTTTCTTTCATGATTTTGCAATAGATTGTATATAACTAAGAACACTGGTTACCTTAAAACTGACACATTTTAACAACCCTCCATGTCTAGTTCACTTTCTTTCAACAGTCTGTGTTAGTCTCCCTTTGTAACGCATACATTGTATATTTGCGACACAAAAGTAGTAGTTCTGACACAAAGCGTGTTGAAGGTAACGCAAAATCCGTAACACAAAAAGCATGTTGGCGCATCCCTTTTGAGACTGTACACGTTCATGTTTGCGCATAGACGTCGGCCACTGAATCGAGTGCATCCGCGAAGCCCGCGTCTCCTAAACCCGACAGCGCGCGGAAACCGTCCGTCAGCACTCCCCCCAGACGCTCTCTCGCGTGTCAGTCACTTCTCAACCCTCTGGGTAAGTGCTTGTACGGCGTGCGTATTTCCTGTTATTGTGACTCCAATAATATATAACGGATACATTGCCTATATATATATCGCCCCTTCCATCATTTTGTAGTGTTGTGTGGTGTTGAAGAACCCTGTAGGCCATAATGTCGTGGTAAAAATGTGTATCTTTCTCTGTCGTGTTGGCAATCAGATTATGGACGATGGGATAATCCAAAAAACAAGCAGAATAAAATGGGTCTTCTGTCGACTATCTGGGAATTTTCTCTGTTTTCAAGACGGAAGTGTCGGAGCAGTAAACTTGAATACCGTGTCCTGTTTTGTCAGCCTCGAACTCCAGTATTTTGGAGCCTTCGATCCTGGGCGGAAATGTCCTGCAGTCGACGGTGTTGGACGGCCACTGTGTCCGACCGGAGTTTGATGTCTCGGTAATAGGCAAAGGTGAATGTCCGTCCTGGCACTAAATTGCATTTGTACGTTTGGCGGCAGAAAAGTTCAAACTTTTTGACGGACTGTATTGCAGAGAAGAGTCAGTCCCAGAACACGCCGGAAGCAGGAAACGAGAAGGAGAACTTCGAGAATCAGACCTTCTTGTTGGCGTACCTCACAGCCAAGGTAAGCCTGGCTAACTGGATAAAATTGCCATATATGCGATTTACTATAAAAATTATAAAAGTTGTAAATGGTCTGTTAAAAGTACTGTTTCATTTGTTAAATTTGCTAAGCCTATTACTTTGTTTAGTCAATTATCAGATGTTCTTAACCAGAAGGACTTGTGCCATTAGGTTACATAAAAAAACTGTGTACCCAGCTAAAGCAGAACATTCTCCCAATGTTGCTGCCATACAGTGGCAATGATATATCATTGACAAGACATTCCAGTAACATTATGTTAGCTGGGTTATTAACTGAAGTGATTAATATTGCATAACTTTGCTCAAGGGAAGAATGGGAGTGTTCTACCTGGGAATCAAACCTGCAACCTCTGAGTTCCAAGCGCAGTGCCCTAACCATTATTCCCCTCTGCCATCTCTCCATGTTGACCCCCCCCAGATGGAGAGTAACACCCGCAAGCTGAGGACGGAGGCGGAGTGGAGCTTGCTGGCGGTGATGGAGGAAGAGGAGAGGCTGAGGAAGAGCGTGCACGAAAAGAGGCGACAGCACCTCCTGCTGGAGAAACACAAGCAGCTCAGCGAGCTGCTGGACTTGCAGGTCAGCTGTGTGCTACGCGTTCCTCCAACGATGCTCCAACTCCAGTCCTGGGGGGCCACGGCGCTCTGTGGTTTCCTTTCAATATGCAGCCGGTTTAGGATTTGGGAACAAGGTGTGTGTGGAGTCTTTTGGGTAATCAGTAACTTACATTCAGCACTTCAGTGATGGGACACGCCAAACACCTGCAGACACTGCTGCCCTCCAGGACTGGAGTTTGAGGTCTTCGCAGTGTCCTTGTTCATTTGGCATCGCCTTCCTATTGATGCAATGAATCATTATTTATCACGGAAACACACAGAGAACATTAAACATTCTGAGTCAGGGCTGCCCAGCCCTGTTCCTGGAGATCCAGACACCAATATGTATCTGTTTAATTTGGGAGCGTCCGGTCAGTCTTGCTGTGGCAAACGCTGCCGTTAGCATTAGTGTTAGCTGATTTACCGTTGGGTTATTGTACGTTTGATCGACCCCCCCTCCCCCCCCCACCCCGCAGAGTGCCGCCCTGGCCCCTGTGTCTGCGGCCGCCAGGCAGTTCACAGAGGAGTACCAGACCTTCGCCACGGCGCTGGACGCCACCCGCCATGAGCTGCCCGTCAAGAACTTCCACATCCCAGGAGACCGGCGTGACTTCCTGGGTCGGTGCCGCCCCGCTGTGATGATGATGATGATGATGAAGACACTGTTGATGATGATGAGGCTGAGGCTGTTTATGATGATGATGCTGATGACACTGTTGATGATGATGATGATGATGAAGATGATGAAGATGATGATGAAGATGATGATGATGATGATGGTGATGATGATGATGATGATGATGATGATGATGAGGCTGTTGATGATGATGATGAGGCTGTTGTTGATGATGATGTTGATGATGATGATTACACTGATGATGATGATGTTGATACCGTTGATGATGATGATGACACTGTTGATGATGATGATGATGAGGCTGTGGCTGTTCATGATGATGATGATGACACTGTTGATGATGATGAGGCAGAGGCTGTTCATGATGATGATGATGAGACTGTTGATAATGATGATGATGATGATGATAGGTCCTGTCTGACCGTGCTCTTCCTCCCCCTGCGGGGCCTTCAGGGCGGGCGGAGGCGTGTCTGCAGGAGAGTGAGGCCCTACTGCTGGGCTGGGGGCTCGGAGCTCAGCCAGAGAGCCAGCAGACCCTGGAGCTGCTGCAGGACGTGGGGAGAGACGCGCAGGAGCTGGGGGAGCAGCTGTCCCAGTGAGCACTGGGGGAGGGTGGGGCGCGCTGGGGGGGCGGGGCATGCTGGGGGAGCAGCTGTCCCAGTGAGCACTGAGGGATGGCGGGGCGTGCTGGGGGGGGGTGGGTGTCCTGGGGGTGCAGCTGTTTGCATATGCCTAGGTGTGCCCGTTCTGCAGTATTTCTATCCATTTTGTTTTATTTGTATTAGGGGTTTATTTTAAGTGAAAGTGCCCCCCTGACTCTCCCCTCTGGCTCCCCCCGCAGGGACTTCTCGGCAGTGCTGGAGTGGGCGTCTCTGGTCAGCAGGCAGGCGGTGCAGATACAGCAGTCCCTGGAGGAGGGCCGAATGGGGACGTCCGTCACACAGACCCTGTACCTCCCCAAGCCTTGATCCAGGCCCGGGTCCAGCCCCCCCCGTACCTCCCCAAGCCTTGATCCAGCCCCCCCTGTACCTCCCCAAGCCTTGATCCAGCCCCCGGTCCAGCCCCCCCCTGTACCTCCCCAAGCCTTGATTCAGCCCCCGATCCAGCCCCCACTGTACCTCCCCAAGCCTTGATCCAGCCCCCGGTCCAGCCCCCCCTGTACCTCCCCAAGCCTTGATCCAGCCCCCGATCCAGCCCCCCCTGTACCTCCCCAAGCCTTGATCCAGCCCCCGCCCTCCTCTCCCACTCCACTAAACTGTACATATTTTGCTTAATTTGCTGAACATGACTATAGCAAATGGATAGAATTTCATAATAAATGTAACTTAGGCATATGGTTGTCTGTTATCATTTTAATCTGTATGTCTTTAGTCTGTTGTCTGTTATTTTTTTATCTGTACTTTCCTTTGTAAATTAAAGGCTAAGTGTTGATAATACTTGAAAATGTCAAATTTGGCAGTATGATGGGTTTTACTGTACAGCAACATCAACGAAGCTGGAAAGGTTGTAGTCACAGAAACATTTTCAATCGTCAAAAATTGTGTAGATGTTACATGATTGCATTTAAAACGGCCTCGCCAGGTTCAGTAATTCCAAGTTTTTTGGGCTTTGTCTGTGTTCTCCTGGCAACCACAGGAGGGTGCCAGAGAGCCCTGATTGCAAAACCGTTTAACCGCCTTGAATGGTTTTACGCTCAGAGGAAAGAGGTGCTTAATAAAACTCAATGATACGTTTTATTTATATTGCACTTTTCATCAGCAGTCTGAAAGTGGCACACACAGGTGAGCAGTAAAAACCAGGAGCGTGCGGATGATTGGCACATGGAGACACGCTTTTGGCGATGGTTAAATAATGCTGACTTACCTTGCAAGAAGCTAATAAAAAAAAACATGTGCAATGTATGTGGTTAAAATTCTCACAAACGTCTTGCGGCACCATTATGGAATGTTCTGGAGTCTCTTGTTGATAGAGGAATGTTGGTCAGCACAAATAATGTATTCTGTTGATACCTTGTGCATTCCAGGAGCAAGATATAGACTAATGTTTGATGTTCTGACATTCTAGAATGTTGGGAGAGCCTCGGTAACCGGCCTCTGTCGCCGGGCTGTCGCGCCCACGCCCACGGCGATGGTTTCGGCTCATGGCTCTGTACCCCCCTGTCGTGTGAGAAGCGTTGAGAGCCGGTTCATTGATCAGAAAGTAAAACGACCGGCAAGTGAGGCGGTGAGTAAAAAGCGGCGTGTGGACGAGACCACAGCGCCGTTAGCACGTTAGCAGTTAGCGGCTACAGGGCTAGCCGCAATCAGCCGGTCGTTGATCAGAAAGTAAAACGACCGGTAAGTGAGGCGGTGAGTAAAAAGCGGCGTGTGGACGAGGCCACACCGCCGTTAGCACGTTAGCAGTTAACGGCTACAGGTCCCGGTGTCGGGTCCCGGACACCGGACACCGGTGGTGTGCGCTGCCCCGGGCCGGAGGTCAGCTGTGGTGTGTTTGGCCTCTTGGTGACACGCAGGGCTCGGTTACCCGGGGCTCCCGCCCGTCGAGGGGTTAGCGCCCGTTAATGTTTAATGGCCGCTCGCGGGGGCGGGACTGTGAGTCGGCGTCTTCGGTTACCTATAAGGGCCGCTCCTGGCGACGCTCGGCGTCTTTCAGCCATTCAACGATAAAAAAAAAAAAAACGGTTTCTTGTGGGAAGGCTGTTTAGCCCTGAAGACTCGTGTGTGTGTGTGTGTGTGTGTGTGTGTGTGTGTGTTTGAGACCGTTTCTGAATATTACTTCAGCTGAAACAGTCAACGGGGTTTAACCCTTTAAGGTAGAAGATCACGAATGTGGTTAGAATGTTCTTGACTGAACATTCTGATGCTGATGTAACAATCACTGCCGGTGACTGAAAGTAACGGAGTTCTAGAACACTGACTTGTTCTAGAATTTTGAAACAAACATTTTTTTAAAATCTACTCTTCAAAGGGTTACGCACACTGCCTATCTGCCCATTACTACATTATTTATTTGGAATGTCCTGCTGAAACAAAATGGTGCCACTAAGCAGAAGACTTACTCACGCCATTAGGAAAATGTAAACTGAATGGAAGGGTGGTTTGGGAAAGGGTACCACTTACAGTGGTAGCTTGTTGAGGACGGAGGGCAGAGGTGGGAGTGATGGTGGTGGGGGGGGTGGGTCAGGGATGCAGTGGGGATCAGTCATGCAGTTCCCTTCACCAGTCACCATAGCGACAGTCCGCCCGGTCAAAGTCTGATGGCGTTTCCAGGCAACGTGGCCGGAGGGAGGGAGAAAGGAGAGAGATCTGGGTCTGGGAGATAGTGTTACAGGCGACCGAATCCCCGCGATGACACCGTCGCTAAGCGCCCACGCCCCCCTCCCTCCCCCGCGCGACGGGTATTTAGCGGAGAGGGCTCCCTTAGGACGGGCCAGTCCAGGGGGGAGAGAGGAGAGCGATGGAGGCTCCACAGGACATACGCCGCCCTTCGCCGACGGTGCGCAAACGATGACATCATTCAGACCGCGTCCCTTCGTTCTTGCGTGTACCTGTATTGCACGGTGAGGCTAATTTTTTTTTTTTCTCGTGTTTTTGGGAGGTGGTGGGGAGGAGGGCGTGTTTCGGGAGCGCCACAGAGGTCAGTTCCGTGTTCTGCCCCGAAAAAGGGAACGGGCCCAAGCAAGCCAGCTTCACTGGTCTTCTTAACTGGGCCGAATGGACGAGTGTGTCACACACACACACACACACACACACATACAGGGGAGAGTCTATTCGACACCAGACCGTTTGATCAGTGACTGACCGCTGCCGCGGCAACCGTTCTGAGCTCCGGCCTTGTGCAGAAGCGCTCTGTCACTGGGAAGAGTAGCCAATCAGGAGCTGTGCAGCACTTCGTTCACATTCCTCTGGCTAGCGGGGGGGATTCACCGGACACAGCCATCCCAGCTTCCTCTGAACCGGCAGTGTCCAGTCTTAACCGAGGAGATTCTGTTCCAGGCCTGGTTGTTCTGTTTGAGCCCAGCACTATGCCACCTGACTCAAATAATTAACCGACAATGGTCTTCAATCAAGGCCGTGATAGGTAGATCAGGTGCCTCAGTGCTGGGCTAAAACAAAAACCTGCACCCACACTGGCCCTTTTCGGATGAGATTGGATACCCCTGCTGTAACCCAACCAAGAGTTTTTCTTCTTTTACTGCTAAATTTTTTTAGCATTTTTTTTTTTCATTGTAAAAAAGGAAATGTCTTTGTCGTTTGTCGTTACGTGCGTATACGGCTTGTAGAACTGGACCGTATCTGGACTGCTGTGTGACTTTTAAGTGTGTGTTGTGTGTTTATGTTTAAATGCGTACTAGGTTGCATTGTGAGGTCTGATATTGACCGACAGGCCAGCAGGATATGTTGTCAGGATAAACTATCAGTACTCTATCCTGACTGCACTCGTTTGCCCTGTTACTGGAGCTGAGAGTGTTAAATAACCTTCTCTGCAGTTACTACTTCTTTTATAAACCTGTCGAAAGCCCATATATACTTAATTCGGTAAGTCGATCTTGATAAGCGGATGGTAATGTAATTTTAATGTAATGATCGCTCGCTGGCCTGGGAATGCTGCTTGCCAGGTCAGGCACTGTCGTTCATATACCTCAGGTGAACGCACTGATCAGACCTGGGTCAAATATCATTAGCATTTGTTCTGGATTCAAATACTTTTCTACACTTTACTGATCTTGTCTGGTGTATTGGAACCATTGTAATACTCTCAAAAAAGTGCCAAACCCCGCATTCTGGTCGTATTGGCAGGCTCGATTACGCCAGGCGAGACCAACAGAGCACAGAAAAGTATTTGAATCCAAAACGAATAGGTATTTGACCCAGGTCTGGCACGGATGTTGTCTTACAGTGTGAGTGACTCTGGATAAGAGTGTCTGCTAAATGAACGGTGATACAAGGTGAAGCGTGTTTAAACTCCCCTGCCATACTCTTCAGGTTCCAGGAGGTGGCGCTCTCACCATGGAGGAGAGCGAGAGAAAGCGTCCCATTATTGCGGCCCGAGAGAGGGGTAAGTCCCCAAAACCTGCCTGCGGCACACACATCCCCCTCCCCCCCCCCCGTGGCAGTGATCAGGAAGGTGGTGCTGAAATCTTACCTGGCGCTCAGTAACCATCAGCAAGGCCGAGGGTGATTATTTTCATTTGGTCGAGCGGCTGTAAAAGGTTTCCAGGAAACCTGTGTCTGCTTTTATTGCGCAAGTTTACCAAATATTATTGGCTTAGGAAAATTATCCACGCAGAGCGTAACACCACAGTCAAAATCCATTACACGCTTTCTCCAACCTGTATTTAATTATATTTACGGTAAAATAATTACCGTTTGACGCGTTTATAGTGCTTACAGTTGAGTGGTTAGTCACACTTACGGTCAGGACGTTTGTCACAGGAGGGGAGTAAGCAGTTAGCCACACTCGCGCTCCAGCCATTGTTCACACTAGCAGGGCTTATTATCAGTAATTTACGGTCAGCTGTCTCTGTGAGGGTCAATGGGCTTCATTTGGGTGCAGTGCTGAGGGTAGCGTGTAGCACACAAAATGAAAATGATTTCCATGATAGTTTCTCAACATGATAGAAAAGCCATATTTAGAGAGAGAGAGAAAAAGGAGGGAGAGAATTAGAGCAAGAGGAAAAGAGAGGGAGAGGGAGACGGAGATGGAGAGTAAGCTTGTCTAAAACTCACCTGGACTTTTTACTTCGACGAACAGGGAAACCTCCCTGGACACAGGGAGTCTCGAGTCTGCTGGAGTTTTATTTTTAACCTTAAAATCAGTGACTGGTTCAGACCCCAGAAACCAGGGGAGTGTAACTGTGTAACTTTTTAACCAGCTTCTCTCACTGATCAGTGATGTGCTGAGTATTAGTGAAAGGCCAGCTGAACCTGTGGTTCTTCTGGACTAAGGTTAGGGAACCCTGTCCGAGGCATTAGATTGATTCATGTCCGATTCTGTGTGTGTGTGTGTGTGTACGTGTGTCTCTGTGTGTGTGCACGTGTGTGTGTGTGTGTGTATGTGTGTCTGTGTGTGTGTGCACGTGTGTGTACGTGTGTCTGTGTGTGTGTGTGTGTGTCCAGGACCTGGACCCGGCCGTTACGCCCTCCCACCCACCATTGGTTACGTCGGCCATGACTACACCAAGCCCAGCAGCCCCGCCTACTCCTTCCACCGTCGGATGAGCAGCAAGTGTGAGTACTAACACACGGGTAACTGTGTTTTTACTGAGTACTCACACACGGGTAACTGTGTTTTTACTTAGTACTCACACACGGGTAACTGTGTTTTTACTTAGTACTCACACACGGCTAACTGTGTTTTTACTTAGTACTCACACACGGGTAACTGTGTTTTTACTGAGTACTCACACACGGGTAACTGTGTTTTTACTTAGTACTCACACACGGGTAACTGTGTTTTTACTTAGTACTCACACACGGGTAACTGTGTTTTTACTTAGTACTCACACACGGGTAACTGTGTTTTTACTTAGTACTCACACACGGGTAAACGTCTGTACCTGCACTTAGTATAAACACAAGGGTAACTGCCATTGCCTGTGCTTAGTACACACATACTCACAGAGGGGCAACAGGCAGCGTCTGCATTTAGTGCTAGCAAAAGAGCAACACGGAGGCTTCTGGTCTCTGCTCACGCAAGGAAAAATAGGACCAAGGCAAGTAAATTATTATATTTTAACTGCCCCCTGAAATGCCTTTCCTGTAATATATTTACTTGGAATGGGAAATGTTTGACAAAGATAGCCAAGCTGATGGTTATACAAGTCCCCCCCTCCCCCCCCTTAACTAAGACTGCATTTTCTCTCTGCTCTATAATCGACATTTAAGCATGTTTAGATGTGTGTAATGTCACAACCAAACCACAGGAGGGAGCCAGCAGACCATGACCTGTTGCAAGGGCAATTAACTTTACAAATGCAAGATATACTGTACATTTACCGACAAATACCTCACTACAGTCACATACGTTATGAAGTGATTTATACATCTAGTTAATATAACATCTTAGCAAATAATGGATGTCTATTTATTTGTGAATGTTTGCTCCATTTACAGTGATGGAGACTAGTTTAAAGAATAGAATAGGAGGATCCCATAAATACAAAGCTCTACTGGTTTCTGTTTTATCTATAAAATCAGCAACCAGTTTTAGGCCCAAAAGGCTAGGTGGAGGTGAGTGTAACTGCGTGCTCACACACACACAAATTGATAGATTAAGCCCTGCGTGACAACAGAGAGTCCAGGGCTGGGGGTAAGCCCCTGGTTTAGGGTAACCTGTGACCAGTATCAGTTTGCGCTGGCTAATGAAAGCTCTGGTGGGTGTGTGTGCGTGTGCACCCTGTGATGATGCGGTGTTGCCCGGGTTACGCAGTGTACGCGGTGGACTCCAGCCCCGGCCCGCGGTACTCGATCGACGCGAAGCTGACCCGCTTCGGACGGGACGGCACCCCCGCCTACTCGATCCAGGGCAGAGTGAAGAGCTCATGTGAGTTTGTCCACAAACCCCGCCCCCCCCCCCCCCCCCTTACCCCCCATGTAATTTTTAACTGCCCTTAACCCCACAAAAAAGCGCAAGTCATTTGGAAATAACACTGCTTCGAGGAACTAGATCTGCCATTTAGATCTGTGGTTCCAAAACTTTAAAATCAGGAACTACTTAACGAGCAAACGTGTTTTCTCTGACCCGCTGTTTGAGAACCACCCATTTAAATGGACCTCATTTATAAGAGTGTACTTTGGCAATTTGGTTTTAATTCTCAATATCCCCTGTTGTCCTGCGCATATAATAATTACATATTAATGAATACGTAATAATGATTCAGTAACATGTGATACTGAATTAATAATTAATAAATGAATCTTGCGTCATGTACAAGTCCCTTTCTGCCATGTTGATTCACTCAACAGACCTTTGTCAGAGTAACTCATTTCAATCCGGTCTGCATTGTATTCATGATGTCTGGTTGTATTAAACCACAACGTTATAAACAAGCGAGTTATTCTGCAAGCACACGGACTGTCAGGTTTAATGCTGCTGAGAGCTGAGAGGACTCTAACTGGCAGGTTCAGCTGTGTATGATAAATATAGTGCAGATGGCCAGCTTTTCTGCCAAGAAAAAAAAAAAAAAGGTTAATACATTCAGGGGAAAAGGGGAAAAATTAAACAATGGTGACAGTTTATTTTCAGCATGAAGCGGTTAGTCGTAAGCACATTTCAGTTGGCGAAGTCGTTTTTTTTATTTTTTTTTAAGGTGACAGTTTTTTGTTTTTTTTTTAAAGCCCTGTTCTTAAAGTCTCTTTTGAACTGCTGGTCAGTGGCAGCAAACAATGCGAGTAGAAGCGGAGGTAACTGTTTGTGACAGGGCGAGCCTTTCCCATCTGGTGTCAGCTGTTCCAACGGAATTTCAAAAACCAACAGAAAGCAAGCTGGGGAAAAAGCTTCTTTTTCTTTTTTCTTTTTAAAACAAGTTACCTTATTCTTTTCAAAATGTCAGCAACAATGAGGCCTTAAAGAACAAGGTCTGGTTTCAGTCGAGCTCCAAAAGGCTTTGTTCTCTCTGGTTAAAAATTCCCCCCCCCGTTAGGCTACTCAACACATTTTGAATGCGTGCTGAACTCACATATGTCACAAAAATCTTTGCAAAAAAATTCAAAAACAATAACCATGGACCCAAGCTTAGGGGATTTCAACAGTAAAATTAGGAGCAAACTGCAGAAATCTTGGCCGTACCTCCCACATATTGGCCAGGATTCAATCAACTTCAATCCTAAAATTCTGATAACTCTGCAGCCAGGTTCCTCCCAAGACCTGTTCCCTTTGGGAAGCTTTCTCACCTCCATTTGAGTGTGTTTCTCTCCAATGGGGGAATTTTTTACCTCGCTTGCTTTTCTGGGGGTCAGACCTGGTTTCCGCTCAGTTTTCCTTCCGTTTCTCAGTAAGGCATCTTTGTGACAGTTCACTGCATAAAGCTCAACGCGAAATAAACTGAATTGCGGGAAAAAACGCTGTTGAAACGCAGGCCACAGACAGCAGATGAAACAAACGCGGCTCCTGGTGTTTCAGTGGTAACGACCCCCACCCCTCGATCTCTCCCTCCATACCCACAGCTGGCGTTTTTCAGACCCCAGGACCGGGGGCCTACAGTCCGGAAGCGGCCCCCCCCCCTCAACAGCCACCGGCGGCCGCCGTCCTACTCCATGGGGTCGCGCACCAGCTACCGCACCACCGACCCGGTGCCCTCGCCCAACCGCTACACCCTGCCGGCGGTGCTGGGCTCCCACGTGCCCACCAAGCCCGCCAGCGCCAGCTACAGCATGTCGGCCCGCCACCGGACGGGCGGCCCGGCGGCGGGCCGGGCCCTGACCCCGGGGCCCGGGCGCTACAACAGCACGGACCCCAACGTGTACCTGCCGCGGCGCCCCGCCTTCTCCATCCTGGGGCGCTACACCGTGCCCAGCGACGCCACACGGAAGCCGGGGCCCGGCACGCACGACGCCGAGAAGGTGGTGGCGCACATGCCCCGCCCGCCGTCCTTCTCGCTCGGCGTCCGCCACTCCGAGTTCGTCACGCCGCTGGTGGTGGGCGTGCCGGACCGAGCCTGAGAGAACGGGCCCGTCCTGCAGGAACTTTTTAAACGTGGCCACGCCCCCCCCCTCCCCCCCTTCTCTGTCGCAATGCGTCGAGGGCGGGGCAGTACACAGGCTCTGGAACTGGGTTTGCAACTTTGAGGTTGCAGGTTTAAACCCCAGGTGGGGGCAATGCTGTTGTAACTTAATTAGAATGACACGCTTCCAAGTGCTCAGCTGGATGAATGGTGGTCTGCGTCTTTGAAGGGGGGTAAGGATGGAGAGTTGCTCAGTAGAACAGGGTGTACTAAAACCCAAAATGTTGGCTGGAGACCCAGCTCCCCCTCCCCAATTGGGGGGGGGATAAACGGGTTGACTATTAATGCTCTGAAACAAATGACAAAGCTGAGACAGAGAAAGGTTACTTCCTACCTACTATAAGAGACTACAAAAAATGTTCTGGAACCATTGGGTAGACCATCCACAACACCAAATTATGAATGTGTCTGTTTGGGGGGGGGGAGGGGAAGAATTACCATTCATTTTAAGAAACTGAATAAACGTTCAGAAAAATTATTTGGCGATTCTTCCAAATAATAGGTTTTCTTACAATGCTGCAGCAAATGGAGGGTGAATGCCAACACTTTGCCATGCTTTAGCAGTCAGACCCTTATTACCTTTATTAAATGTAAAAGAAAAAGAAAAAGAAGAGACAATAATTGTATAGAATAGACTGGTTTCAAGGGCCACACCCACCGCAACAAAGCCAGCTGTTTTAGAGGCGCATAGAATCACATGACATGCTGGCCTGATGACACAAGTCACCCTCCAGGCCAATGGCTTCAGTGCATTTCACTGATTCATAAAACAAGGACTCTCCTCATTAAAAAAAACAGCCAGAAGCACCCATGCAACAGCAGCAGCCATTTAAGTGGTAGTACGTTACTGTGAGAGTTGCTCCTGAGTGAGTGGGGAACGTTAGTGTTTGTGGAGCTCAGAAACACAAAAACGTGAAAGAGCATTAGCCATACCACAAAAAACACTACAATGTAAAGTGTTTATTTTCCACACTCAACTGTAAAATATACACATAGAAAGGACACTGTAAAATATACACATTTTTTACAGTAGCACTAGCAGAATAATAATAATAAAAAAACAAAAATGTACAAGGAACTGGTTCGCAGCATCAAGTCCATGTGAACACTAAGGGGCTGGAGTTCTTTGGAAACTTCAAACGTGGAAAAAAACAAAAACTAACTCTGAATATACAAACTAATTCTGACTGTCTAAAACAGCTTTGGACATGGAATCTTTTGAGGTTCAGGGGGACAGAAAACCTCCAGCTATCGTGAGGCTCAACAGTGCATGCTGTTTTTCGGATTCAGAGGTGTACAAGTTTTAATTTAGCAGGAGAAGCCAGACAGTCCCTGTCCATTTGATCTGTTACCTGCCTGTTCACACACGCATGCACTCTAGTAGTAAGTACATATTTCACTCAGCTGAGCTGGAAACCTACTGTCAGACTAATTCATGGGAACAGAACAGCACATTTTGGACATATAAGAGCACATGGCAGAATTTTGCCTTTTGAGACCGTACATAGCTGCATCATTTTAATCATTCGTTCATGTGACTTGAAAGCGTACATCAAGCACGTAATGATGGCTGATAAACTTTAATACATTGTCATGGTGACTTAAATTCCGTGGAAATCGGCTTTAGCGATTTTTTTTTTTAATCTTCATCTAAAGAAGACTAAAACGAGGCATTCCGTTTACAGCATGTAAAACGTTGGAAACAAACACTGAACTATGAACATCTACCATATATGAACTTCAGTACAGTCTTTAAGCAGAAATATCAGGTATATATGCACTGGCCTAGTAACAACAGCAATGGCAAACAAAATAATTAACACATACACCAGCAATTTCCACCAGTCAAAACATTCTTCATAGCAGCCAAATGACCAAATGTCTTATTGTTCAAACAGGGTCCAAGAGTTTTTGGAGTCTTGAACATTTTCACATAAGTCCGTTCAATACTACAATTACTCCAAGCATCATATTTTGCACCAAAATATACATTTCTAAGATAAAATTGTATTTTGCATGGCCAATGAAAGACTTTTGTTGTTTCTTACTTCCAGACTGTGGGCCATATAAGCCTTCTTGGGGAAAAAGGGGGGGGGCAGGGGTGCATTGTGCATCTTTCGTTTTGACCCAAGGCTGCCTCTATATAATGCATTCATTATAAATAGAAACGTGGTAAGATTTAAAGAGGACTAGGAGTAATGAGCAAACGTTGCATGAGTCAAACACGCACAACCACACATGGCCTGTACACAAGTGCAGTTCTGTTGAGACTGTTTCGTTTTGTTTTTTTTTTTGTTTGTCCTGAGTCTTCAGTTTAGTTCTCACTCCTTGGGGAGGGGCCTTCGGAACAGCAGTATATGCGGTTCTAAAGAAACAAACACTTAGACTTAGTAAAAATAAATAAATCAATAAATAAAGCACAGTCTAACAAGTTTGTTCCCAAAAAAATTATTAAAAGCCGGTTTCTTTTTACCAACCCACATGCATAAAATGTAAAATGAAGGAGCAGGTTTAAAATTTCTTGTTTAAAATCTGCTTTTGTGCGCTGAGCTCCAACCTATCCCACTCGTTTGTGCTCACCTGGCTTGTGGATCATGTAGTGGATCCACCCCTGACTCTGCTGTACCCCGAGCCCTCTCCACTCCTCCTCCGACATCAGGTGAGAGGTGGGTACCAGTTTGGACAACTGCTTTGGGAGCATGACGTGTCTATGACATCGCAGTGAACGTACATGGTTAATACCTGCTAATAGCACGATATAGTTTCAAAATCTCCTTTGTTTCCTGGTAATCAGCAGAACGTACTGGTTTCTGGCGAACGTAATGGATACGACCTATACACTTAACAACAGATTCAGCAATAGTCTAACGTAGTTGAAGGTTTATTGACAGCTGTCAAATTATGCACAGCTAAGGCAGCGTTAGAAATCATATGGTTACTGACATATTTGGGCTCTTGTCATTTCGCTAGCTGAGGTCATTTTACCCACATACGAAATATGGAAAATAAACAGCCAATAATTTAACAAAAAAATTCAAGACATTATAAAAACATACATCCGCAACCGTAACTGACGTTAACTGGCTAGCTGTTACCGCCCCAATGCATGCCTGTAACTCACGAGGCGAGTTCTTGCGTGATGCCTGACGATCAATATATCGCCAAGGTAAAAAAAAATAGCCATATAAAACGCTCAGGCTTAACAAATGACGTACGGCCGGCAACGTAAAAAATGTCCATCGCCCAGACCGAAGCTGTTGTGACGGTGTAGCTTTGCGCTAGCTAACGGTCAGTAGCTAAACATGTTGATGTTAGCCCAACCAGCTAGTCCAGATTCTAACGTTAGCGATGACTAGCCAACTTGCCAGGATAATTGGATGTTGCCGGAGAATACTGTAAATAACATGCTGCACAAGCAAGGATCTGTGTAGAGTATAATTATTTAATGAGAAAATATCAGTCTTTAAAAACAACGATTACAAGAATAAATAATTGTTTTACTAGCCGTGCAAGATAGCTAGAAACACTATAGTTATCTCAGTTAACTAGTGTTATGACGCACAACAGAACTTACCTGTACTCATATTCTTCATCTGTGTATTTGTCAGAGTAATAAATTTGCTTTTTCGACATTTTATCTTTTCAAGTATGTCACAAGTTAGCGCAGTAATTGTTTGTAAAATAATAACGTCGGCTTTTAGCGGTCTCCTTTCCTGTATTTTTCTCTCTTGCCCCTTCCGACTGTTTCAACGCAGCAGCAGTCGAGAATTTAAACTCAAACGGCCCGCGTCCGCTCTTATTGGTGGAGTCGCGCGGGGCGATAACAAACGGCCTCAATGCCCCGCCTTTTCAGCAATTTGGACGTTGACGCCATTTTGGCTCTTTCGTGTGTTTGAGTATGCTTTCAAAGTGTATTCGAGCGGTGCGCCAAAATGTCGAAAACAGGAGAACAGTTGCAAAATGTTTTGGTCCCGGTCGTTCAGGACTTTTGCGTAATTGGGGTAAACGGTTAGGAAGCTAGATATAAATTAGGTTATTATGTCACAAGTTACATAATGACATAGTGGAAGGCAAACCTTTCTGGATAGAGGAAATAGCCAGTTATGGAAACATTCATGATTTTCTTTGCTTTTATATCCATAGTTCTCGCCACTAATTTATTTTGGTCATATTTCCAGATAACAATTCAGAGCCAAAAATTAAAAATACAGAAACAGAAACTAGACCTAACATAATCAAATGGACTCTCACTGCATACAGTTTCACTATGCTATGGGTTTCTCTCTAAGTACTGTATACTGTATAGTGAGTTCTGTATTTATTATTTATTCATCTCTTCATCCTGTTACTTACACTTTTTGAACGGCACATGTAACGTGCACAGATGTTTCAGTGTATGCACAGTAAATGGGTGATTAACTGCCTTAGATTGATCTGGAGACAGAAACACAATCTATAAGGGTGTCTCATACACTAATAACAATAATAATTGTAATAAACTAATAATACTGCAAAACCATATTGCAATCTTATAGCCTAATTCACAGGGGATAATATAAATTGGTGCTGTTACACACAAAAACACAGAAAGGTCAGAGCCCATATAAATTACACGGAGCCTGTACTCCAGTCGTCAAGGAAATGTCAATTCTCTATGTGAGGCTCCCAGATCATGAGGCCAAGATCAAGACATCTAGAATTCCTGTGCATTACACACACACATGAACATGCATGCACACACACACATGTACTTGCATGCACACCCACATACATGTACATGCAAGCACACACACACACACACACACACACATATACACACATGCACACTAACACATGCACATGTGCACACACACACAGACACTTATATATTTAAAGAACTGAACTGTTGCTTCCATCAGGATCAACTTGAGTGGCATGTCTTGGAAAGAAATATCAATGTCACCTTATAATATGGCAAGTTATTTCCTTCTGTTTGTCTGTTTGTGATCTCAGTTGAGCGTCACGTTGATGGCATTGCGTCTCCCATCGAAATCCATACGGCCCGGTTTAGAGCCAATGAGACACTGTGTGGTCAATAGAGGTACTGCAACTGATTAGAATTGCACAGTATGGCTTTGGGCTACATGGAACGCTGAATTCTCTTTAGTTCTGAGTTCTTGTTGATAATTTACAGTTTGTATGTAAATGCACTGCTGCACGTGCTGTTTTCATGCATGAACTAGCAAATGTGAGACTGAGGTTAGATTGCATCGGTCCCAGCCTGTGTCTGCGTGGGCCTGCCTATACTGATAGTTTGCGGCTTACTGTACTTCCTGTTGAACTTCCTGCGGAATGATTTCAAACTGTAGGTTCAGATTTTTTGGAGAATTATAATATAATATAATAATATAATAATACAAAACTTTTTTTTATAATGCTTATTTATTTAATGAAAATAGACATAACAATGAGGAGAGCAATTTTCACTTGGATTGTTTTTAAATGTTAGGAAAACATGCAACAAAACAGTTAACACATAATTAATTTAATTCATTATTAAATAATAATGAATTATCAAAATGTATTAGAAGAGCCAAATGATTGACTTCCTGGCAGCAAAACCCAGTTTAATTTATTTTATTTTAATTTTAAATTTTGCTAACATTAGCATTAACATTGGCTAACATTTGTCTTGTTGATGCAGGCTTTACAGGGAATGCATCTGTGTGTGTGTGTGTGTGTGTGTGTGTGTGCGTGCATGCGTGTGTGTGTGCACGTGTGCACCTGTGTGCATGTACATTTGTGTGCATGTGTGCATGTGTTTGTGTAGATGTGTGTGCGTGTGTGTTCCCCATCCACAATAAACCCAGTCCACACATGCCCTGTCTGCAGCTGAAGCTGTGCTTTCAGTATTGGCCTATGCAGCCATCAGAAATCCCATGAAAACAGAGTAGATGGTAATCATCCGACACAACGGCAAACCATAAGCAAGTGTGTTAGCGTGATTGGACAGTGGCACTGACGGGCTCGCTCCAGTCACTCCTCTGTCCCACCAGCTGGTCCTGCGCAGAGACCTGGACCACGTAGGTAGCCCCTGGACGAAGTGCCTTCAGGACCATACTCTGGCACTTGTACGGGCCCAGCTGAGGGAAAGGAATGGGATCATTTAGTTTTTTGGGGGAAAAAAAGTATTCATCAGGATGCAGAATGCAATGTACAATTCATGACAGACATTAATGACAATCGTATTTTTTATTGTACAAAAATGAGCTAAAAGCTTTACAAGCAGTAATCCCCAGGTGGAAGGTGTCACACAAAACAATGCACATAAAAACACAAAACTTTCAATGCATTAAATATGAGCTCATGGATCTCATCAACCAGCTCCATGACAACCAACTGGTTGTAACGGAAACGTTCACTTTATTTGTTAACTGTTGTTTTGGTGTAGATAGCGGAGTCTTTACTCAGTAACCTTTTTTTGTTGTTGTTGTTGTTTTCTGAAGATTCGCTGAGTTTTGTTCTGTCTGCTCTTTCTGCTTTGATCTGAGCAGTGTGTTACCGCACGGATTAATATCAGACGGTCGTGCTGAATTTTACTCTGGGATTGTTTTGTAGACCCTCGCTAGCACCTGTGCTGGAGTTAAAGCAGTTGGCGGCGGCTAGCGCAATGCTCACCTCGCGCGCCGACCTGATGTCGCCATGGTAATACTGAACTTTGTACATTAGCGGAAAGTTGGTGGGGTCAGTCCAGGATGGGGGAGGAGCCCACTGGACGTACAGCTGCCTTGCCAATCTCTGGGTCACCGTCACGTTAACTGGGGGGTCTGGCTTTACTGGAGGGGGGGGGGGTGGTGGCGGACAGGACAGGTGAGGATGAACAATAGAAAAAACAAAAAAATGTTGAAATTACACACCTATGTACTGAACAAAGTGAAACGTTCGACCAGCTTAAAAATTCTTCACAATTCTTCAAGTGGTCGCATGTAATGGTAAATGGACTGCATTTATATAGCGCTTTTATCCAAAGCGCTTTACAATTGATGACTCGCATTCGCCAGAGCAATTAGGGGTTAGGCGTCTTACTCAAGGACACTTCGACATGCCCAGGGTGGGGGATTGAACCGGCAACCCTCCGACTGCCAGACAACCGCTCTTACCTCCTGAGCTATGTCGCCCCTGATAAAAATTTTATTTGATACATCTATGTTAAATGGAGAAAATGGGCAGGGGGTGGAGGGTGTTGCTCACCAGCGTTTTCAACTATGAAGCTGAAGAAGGTGGACCTGCTCCCGAGCGGGTTGGTGGCGGTGACGTTGATGACCTGGGGGTCGCTCTGGAAAAGACTGATGTTCAGAACGCAGTGGTGCCTCAGGCTCGGGACAGGGCGGCAGGGATGGAACCTTGACCTTTCAGGGTGGGGGGATGGAGGTTAGAGGTCACTATGACAACCTAAGTATACCCATCTGATGCTGGCAGTATACTCAGTAATAAGAAAGAACTTCAGGATTGAGAACCACCGGCGAACATGTCCACGAACACTGTTGTCGGTACACTCAGTGAGAACACCGCACCGTTTAAAGTCACTTCACGCCACTGGGGTGTGAATAATTATGAATAATCATGAGGCAGCTATTAACTGGGGCTGGAATCTAACCCAGACTTTCGCTACGCCATGGATGTATAAAGTGAAGGGCTATGCGAGATCAGAACACAAAACAAAAAGTTTAAAGTGGCTTTAGTTTATCTAGCTATGCAAAAGAAGAAGAAAAGGCGAAGGAGATGGTACATTCGCCCTCTAAATCAGAGTAGGACAGAGAATGGAGACTTTTCTTACAAAGTATACTGCCTGAATGCTATTTTCAGGTGGGACAGTGCTCACTTATGACTCGCACACAGCCCTGCTGCAAAGCAGCTTCCAATCCCATAGGTGGCAGTGTAGCGCGTTGGCAGCGTTGGCTCAGGTTCTTCGCTCCAGGAACATGTGGCTGTTATAGGGTAACCAGGAGATGAGCACTTCACTCTCAGGGGAGATGGAGGGTCTGAGAGGAAGAGGAGGAGGAGGAGGAGAATGTGTCATACGCTTGCAGACATGGACAGTTGGACACAACATTCAGTCACCAGGCAGAGTGCAGATAGAATAGATAGAATAGAACAGAATTTCAAGACGTGGGAGACTGCAAACACCTGGAGAGAGTGACGAGACAGACTCACGGCTGTTCTCCTAAACACTTAAGTATAGGATGGGGATTTAAGAACAGGGGGCGTTCACATTTACTAAAAACTGCTTTTCAATAGGGAGTAACAGTCGGTAACACAGTCACAGATTCCATTCTCCCTGTACCCACGGAAGCCCCTGAACTCTGACCCTCTGCGGGCAACCAATCGCATTTCAGCTTTCCATATCACATGATACGTGATGTAATTGTGGTCGCACATTCCAAGTGCTTGGCTAACGATGCTGCCGTGTTATTGTGGTGCCCAAAGTCACTGCAGGACGGCCTGCAGGTGCACAGACTCACATCCGGGCTGAAGGAACAGTGTCTGGAGGACGGACCCATTCCTGCTGTGGCAGGTGTAGTTGCCTCTGTCCTCCAGGCTGGCGTTACGGATGGAGAGGACGGGGCCCGGGTTCAACTCCATCCCGTTCAGCCTCCACTGGGCCCCTTCTCCCCCCTCACCCTTACAGGGAATGTTCACAGCTGAACCCACGGCTACATACAGGTCTGGGACGGGGAACAGTGACAGACCAAAAAAAAACAGTGAACCCATCCTCAACCACAGGCTCAGTTCCTCTGTATCATGTCCTATGCATCATGCCTATATCATGCACCTATGTAAGGAAAAATGAAGTTCATAAAAACTCAAATCAAAAATGAGAAAGAGAGAGAGAGTAAGAAAGAGAAAGGTGAGTGTGGTGGGGTTCAGTCAAGAATTTAAATTTCAATTCCTTCAGAAAAATTTTATTCCCATAATGTTCAATGAGGATGTTTTTCTAATTAATTAGTTGAATTTCATTCACCTCCTGAACCAAGTTCATAGAATTAAACAGAATTGATCTGCAGACTGGTACTATTCAGCCTCTATGAAACCAGAACTCTTGAACAGAATCGGACCTTCAGTCTCACCCATTGTGTACTGGTTCTCCTTCACAGAGAGACGCGGGTCACTACTGAGAAGCGGGCAGAGCAGAATTGCGACTGCGCAGACGCGTACCGTGCACCGGACACACATCCTGTAGGCCCAGCTGCGCAGAAGCACGCACATGACTACCATTAGTTAAAAAGAGTCACACTTGAACTTTTACATATTGTTGGTGCCTTGCAACAACAACAAAAACAGACAAAAAACCTTGTATCTCAAAAAAGAAATAAGAATATGGGTTGTGTTCCAAATCAGCACACTTGTGCACTATTGAGTATACAAGTTGTATTGGACTTGTATATGACATAAATACTCATTAGGGAAGTGCACTGATTTAGACACAGCCATTAACTTCATGGGAACAGTGAAATGCATGTCAGGTCTGGTTTTGAACCAACTTTATTACTTGTTTGGTTATGAAGCAGTGACAGAACATACAACTGTGATTGAGAACTTTTAAATGTGTTAAAACTGAGAAAAAAAAAATTACAAAATGAAGAAACAAGGTTTTTTTCATGGTGCCAGCAATATCCTGAAACTAAAACGAGGGTGGTGGGGAGGGGGAGATTTATATACTTCTATAAATCATTAATGAGCAAATAGCTACTTTTGCAGTGTAGCTACTACTACAGTAGTAAACAAAAGCACCCATTAAAAAAATCACAGAACGAAAAATCCTACATTCATCTCGTTCAGCCCCACTTGGGAACCGTGTAAATAATGCCCAGAATGTGAATAACTGAAGCGGTACTTAAAGTGCAAATTCAAAAAAATATATAAATATTTACTACCACTAAGTCTGTGAAATGTGACATATCCCTGTAGTATCAGCTCAGGGAATGTCTACAAGGTTTTTCCATATTTCTGATACACACATTTGAATACATTTTTTTATTCTGACGAACTCACTGCAGAAAAGGTATTGGGGGGGGGGGGGAAATGGGGTAAGAGAAGGGAGGAGAAGAGAAGAAACGAGCTTACTGGATTGTAGAAACTTGTGGATCGTAGATCGTGTTCTTTCCGCTTTGTTATCTCCAGTGTAACCTTTGTCTATTGGCACTAAAACACGTTTCAGGCACCATGGACCATGGCAAGTTTACACTGTCCCTCTTAAAGGCATAGCAGTGAGTTACCTTTTTTTTTTTTTTTTACATGTGGCAATCGTCGGGTCATGGTCACTAAAAAGAATGTTCCTTCTTAAACATAATAACCCATATGTGGTATGACCACAACACAAGAGGCTAAAGTAATACTGGAGCCATAATCTAATGTAGTCAAAGTTAAGTATATGAATAGCTGAAAATGCGTCTTTGCCTGGTGCTGCTCGCATCCTGATGCAGCAGATCACATGATACATCCACACTTAACAGACACATTACATTTAATTTATTTGGCAGACGCTTTAATCCAATGCGACGTACAATAAGCGCACAAGACTCTTCCCACTGCCACCCAGAGGAACAGTACTTATGCATTGGAATGAAAGTGAGACTTAAGGACTGCTCGCTCTGTTGTAAGAATCTACCCGGTCAATCAATGAAACACAGAAGACAAGCATCAACTGATAATAATGATCAGATACATAATGATGATAATAATAACAATAGTACTACTCAAAATTCAGTTCAGTTTTATTTGTGTGGTGCTTTTCAGAGACATTGTCACGAATACCCTTTACAAGAAAACAGCAAACTATTCTTACTGCAATTACTTAATGAATAATAATAAATATAGTTATATATTTATTGTATTATTATTATTATTTAAAGTGAGCTGTGTTCTAGCTTACGAAAGGTTAAATACATCACAGACACGAATATGTAAAAGCTAGGTCCTCCAATAAATTGCCTGGTCACATTTATAATTGAATAACACTTTGATTCCTCATGCCATGGGATAGCATGAAAAGTACATTACGGTAATTGAGGCGTTTACTGTCAAATATGAATAATCCAGGAGCTAGAAAGAAACGGTTGAATCGATGAAACAGACTGTTTGATCAAGTACTTATAGAATATTATATTTAAATGTTTAACATTCAGTTTACTTAATTACAGAAAGTAACACACAATGTATAAACATTGATAAGAGGAGCAGCGTTTCCATAAAATAACGGACTATTTTGGTCAGGAGAGTGAAAGCTCTTTTGACCAATGAGCGTTTGGGAAATGTGGGCGGAATCAGCACTTCACCGGATGTTGGTATTTCTTACAGGAAGTGCCATGTTAGAGTCGTTTCGTTAGCTGTTAGCGACTTTCTGTGGACAAGTTACTGGTTTCAATTTCCGTGTAGATTTACTACTATTTGAAGTCATGTCGGAAAGAAAGGTTTTAAACGTAAGTATCGACTTAGTGGTGTGTTTAACCATTTGTTAAATTGGGTGGTTACGTTTCTTTTCCAACAATTCTTAGTCTGCATTCAGCAAGCTAACTAACTGTCCCTGTAGATACACATGTTAGCTAGCTGGCTAACGCTGATCAGTATACAAATAACAATCGGTTATGAACAAACTAATAGAAATGATGAGATTTTATGTTTCCGTCTATGTGTAAATATCAGCTAGTTTGCGAGATGATGTTAAAAAATTAAGTTGACTCATCGTAAACGTAAATAGACCTGTGTAAATAGAAGTGTATCTAGCATTGGTTGAGGAACTCTGTACTAAATATACGTTAGAACGTAATAGTGTTGTTCGCTAGCTAGTTTGTAATGTTGTTATTGATCAATGAGTATACTTAATGACTGTGTTTTCTCTATTTTTAAATTAATTTTAGAAATACTACCCGCCGGATTTTGATCCATCTAAAATTCCCAAACTCAAATTACCAAAAGATCGTCAGTATGTTGTGCGGTTGATGGCACCGTTCAATATGAGGTAGGAGTAAGCTCATAGACTTCTGCTTGCATTCGTATAAAAATAAAAACACAGTTCCCACGTGGACGAAATGAGCAGTGATAAACGCACATTGTTGTGCGTGATCTGAATTGTTTTCCGGCAGGTGTAAGACCTGCGGCGAGTACATCTACAAAGGGAAGAAGTTCAATGCCCGAAAGGAGACGGTCCAGAACGAGCTCTACATGGGTCTGCCCATCTTCCGCTTCTACATCAAGTGCACGCGCTGCCTGGCCGAGATCACGTTCAAGGTAGCTGAGAAAGTCGGACTGGGCCCTGGTGCTCTCTCTTCCAATTCACCTGTCTGATGTTGGCTGGAAAGTCCTTGGGACAGAGAACCAGAGAAAAAGATTCATCTTCTTTTATTTGATAGCCACAGCCGGAACTTTGTGGTGCAAGACAACATGGTGATGTCATCACCATAGACTTCCGTGTTGAAAAATGCCTGGCGGTCCGTCTTTCGTCCTGGTGAAGGAGCGGCAGGACTGATGTGCGTCTCTCTTCCCCCTCCAGACCGATCCGGAGAACACAGACTACGCCATGGAGCACGGAGCCACCCGCAACTTCCAGGCGGAGAAGCTGCTCGAGGAAGAGGAGAAGAAGGTGCAGAGAGACAGGGAGGAGGAAGAGCTGAACAACCCCATGAAGGTAGGGGGGTGGGGTCGGGGTGCCCTGTTTTTTTTTTTTTTTTAAAAAGAGCTGTGTGGGCTTTGGGCCGCTGGGTTGCTCATCCTGTTAGACCGCTGTTGCACTGTGTGGATTGCATCTAGATTGATTATGGCTGGGACCCCCTTGCATGGGGACGCGTAATTGGCTGTGGCGTTGCTTAATGAAGGAGGGATTCAGTTGCCAGGGCAACCGTGTCTCAGTACTCACTGGGGATATTCTTAAAATCAAAGTTGAAAGTTACAAGCCATAATAACGACAACTGCAACCTCCAGGATGATAATGACTTAAGACTGGGCTGTCCAATCCTGTTCCTGGAGATCTACCGCCCTGTAGGCTTTCACTCCAACCCTAACATAGCACACCTCATTCAACAGGTAGAGATCTTGTTGAGCTGCTAATTAGTAGAATCAGGTACACCAAATTAGGGTTGCAACTAAAACCTATAGGACTGTGGATCCTATGGAACAGGGTTGAGCAGCCCTGGTATAAGGGGACCTGCATTTGTTCCCTTGAACAGGGTGCTTACTGTGAAATCCCTCAGTAAATATCCAGCTGTATAAATGGGTTATATGTTAAGAGTCACTGTAGATGAGAGCGTCAGCTAAGTGCCTTTTGGGTAGAGAGGGGTGGCTACAGGTGAGTGTGCTGCCCCCCTGCTGATAGACTGCAATAATGCAGGATTTTAAAAAAAAACGCTCACAAGTGTGGGTTTCCGTCTCTGACCAGGTTCTGGAGAACCGGACCCGCGACTCCAAGCTGGAGATGGAGGTCCTGGAGAACCTGCAGGAGCTGAAGGAGCTGAACCAGCGCCAGGCCCAGGTGGACTTCGAGGGCATGCTCTGCCGACACAAGCACCTGGAGGAGCAGGAGAGGAGGAGGCAGGAGGAGGAGGACGAGAGGGAGACCAGGTGTGTGTGGGGGGAGGGTTCAGCTCGGGAGGCGTAGGAGTTGCCTGATGGGCATCGTGATTGGTCAGATGAGATTGGGAGAGATGAGGGGGGATGAGGGGCTGGCCAATGAGGTGCAGGCGTCACCTGATGGGAGTTATGATTGGGTGATGGAAGTTGGATGTGTGAGGAGGAAAGAGCTGGGTTTTCAGTTTTGGTTTGTTCTACTTCTCCCCCATTTTTAAATTGTTAACCATATTCTTCTATTTGGCAGGAAGAGTGAGAGCAAGAGTAAGAATTGCTATGTACTAGCACATGTACTTGTTACACATGGCACGTAAGACTTTAAACTGAAACTTCCCTCTCTCTCCCTTTCCCTCCCTTTCTCTCTGTCTCCCTCCCTCCCCCACCCCTCCCTCTCTCTGTCTCTCTCTCCCCTTCTCTCTCCTCCTTTCTCCTTCTCTCTCCCTCCCCCTCTCTCTCTCTCCCTCCACACTTCCTCCCCCCCCCCCCTCTCAGGGACATGCTGGAGAGAGCTCTGGTGAAGAGGCTGAGGGACTCGGACTCAGACTCTGATCAGGAGAGAGAGGACGGGAGGGAGGGAAACGCGCAGAAGTGCACCTCAGAAAAGCCCACAGACATCCTGACCACGGACAGACCCACGGACGCCAAGGTACTGACCACAGGGGTGCAGACAGACAGACAGATAGACACGCAAGATAAGACCTGCCAGTCACCCCCAGAAGGTACACATAGTGCAGTTTTAACAGCTTATCAGTTTTAAAAAACTGGTTTCTTCAAAAAGTAGAGCTGGATGAGGACTCGGTGTCTGTTTAAACAAGACCAGGTCAAAACCTAGTATAAAGCTGGGCCGGCCGACCAATGGTGTAACTTCATAACTCGGCTGACCGATGGTGTAACTTCATCACTCACTCAGTCACTCAGTCACTCAGTCACTCAGTTACAGACATTCACGTTTGTAGGGCTGGCCCAGCCATAAAAAATTAACATAAACCAAAAATGGGAAATTAAATGTTGTTTTCGTGGCAACTAACAATACCAACACCAAGCTGGCGTATTTTGTGTACATATATTTGGGTTCTCTTTAGGATTTTTTGCCAGAGTGGTGCTGAGGTGTCTCAGATGATGCTGCAGCTGATGTTATCACTTTTAGGGAGGCTGAAGGGAAGCCGTACGAGCTGGTGCAGCACCACTGTTACACGATTTGTGTATAAATATTTTGTAATATTTCTTTCTGTCTCGCCCTCCCTCTCTCCCTCCCTCCCCAGGCCAGTGGGCCCCCACCTCCAGGGGGGGTGAAGCGAGCCCGGGTGGAGACCTGGGAGAGGAGCGTAGGAGGACTGGGCGGGGGAGCCCTGGGATCCCTGGTGGTGAGGAAAAAACCAGGAATCTCGGCCCCAAAACCTGAACTGGCAGCTCCGCCTCCAGCCCGGCCTGTCCAATCAGGTGAGAGCCTTACTAGTGATGTTATTCAAAATGGCAGAGTAAAAAAGAATAACATAGCCACTTATTGTTGCTAAGAGGCCAATGCCTTAGTCCCCATTGCGCTTGTAAGCCCCCTGTCTGCGCAGAACAAGCAGGCCACAGCCAGTAATATACATGTGAGTGTACTTGTATAACTAACATAAATGAGAGCGTGTTGTAGTAGCAGTGTTCAGCTCTGACAGCATTGAAGGGTTCACTGTAAAGTCAGTACTGTGGGTGCAGTACAGATGAGAAGTCACCAGGGGGCAGTGTGTACCATTCTGAAGAATTTATGCCGTATTTACGGTTGGAAAGGCTGAACTTCTTGAGTTTATGGTGTGGAAAAGTGGGATTGAGAGTTATTTTGGGTGCTATAAATGATTCACAAAGACCAGTAGACTATTAAGAGTTATATTTGGTAAATGTTTTCTCCCCATTATTACAAATGGAAAAGACATTTACAAAAATTATGGATTTGTTGGTTTAATTCATCTGCTAATTTCCCACTTATATAGTAATGAAAATAAGAAATGATTCAAGTTGCTGTTTTTAAAATTTTAATTTTAAATCAAGCCTTTTCTTCTTCTTCAGAGGTCAGTGTTCCAAAGGCCACGTCGTCCAGTGTCACAGCACAGGCTTCCAGCAGCCAGCCAATCGCGGCGCAGAACGGCTCATCGCTGAGCTTGCTGGGAGCCTACTCTGACAGCGATGACAGTGAATGAGAGAAGGAGGGAAACGTTCTCGCGTGTTTTCGTGTGCAGCCAAAGCTGTGTTCATCTCTCTACATGGTTTCTTTTTCCCCTGACCTGGGCCCAGTCTCTCTCTCTCTCTCGCTCTCTCTCTCTCTCTCTCTCTCGCTCGCTCGCTCTCACTAGATTTCTAGACCAGGGACGAGCGTGAGCGAGTCAGCGTCTCATCGGGACGTGTCCCAGATATTTAAGGGGGAACGTCACCCTGTATTCGGTTTTGGTGATGGAGGTCATCACGGTGGAAGAACTGATGTTTTTGATGTAGGTTACACCAATTACTGTGAGTAACTCTAAACTGAGCAAATTAGGATTATTAGTTCCCCCTTTAACAAGGCTTTCTTTGCGGAAGAAAGCGAGAGATTTGTGAGTGGTGTGCACAGTGGATGCGCGTTTGTAAAACTTTACTGTAATCCCTTTTGAAAATAAAAAAATAATAAGAGGTGATAAAGAATGAATGAAACATTCCCTCTAAGGAATTGTAAAAAAAGAAGAAAAAAAAAGAAATATGGGTGTGTGTGCTTTGAAAAAATGTTTTTATGTCCTTTTTAAATGGGAAAAATAAAGAAATTTCTTGATTTATTTTACCGTTTTCTGGTGAGTCTTCTGCAATTTGCAAATGAGAGTTTAGCCTTTTTAGCGGATGCTAACGGGCCAAGCGGATGGGGAAAGTGCATTCCACGCGGTTAGCGCGCGCCGCGGGAGCTGGAGAAGCGCTAAATTAATTTGGCGCGTTGTGGGCTGACGGAGGGGAGCCGACGGTACGGTGGGCGTGAGGCAGGGTGGCTGGGGTGCAACGGCTCATTTGGGAATGTGACAGAGTTGATCGTAGACGGGGCGGCGGAATGGCTCCTTTGGGAGCGGGGTGTGGGCTGTCAGGAGTGGAGTACAGAGTCGATCGCAGACATGGGGGGGGGGTTATTGCTGCTAAAGAGGTCCTACCATTTACTAGATACAATGGTTCACATACGTTTTCCAGCATGAACTGTGAATGTTTAGACAACGTGTTCAATAAAAATATGAAAAGTGCAATTACGTGTGTTCATAGTTTAAGCAGAAAGCGTTTGTCTGTTATTGTGACTTAAATGAAAATCAGACCACAGTGTGAAACACGTGTTCAGTGTGAATTTGATCTAAAACTTTAAATAGAAACATTTTTCACCTCCTGTAGTTTCTGTGAGTGATAAACTTGCTAATTAGAGAATTCACTGGGAGTGGATAAGGAAAAAAACCCGCGCGCTGCACAGAGACAAGCCAACGCGTTTAAAAATAAAAGACCGCGAGCCTAAGTAAGCTGGCAATACCAACCGACTTGAATACGCGCCATGCAACTGCACTTGAAAGGAAACATCAAGTTGTCCCCATTATAATTTGGTTGGTAACTGCAGCGGTTGATTATTGAGGGATTTTGGAAATATTTATTTATATATTTTACTTCTGGAGAACAATGTGTTTCGTCCTTACTAGACATTACAAAGCAAAAGGTGTAGCGAATCAAATTCGTGTGTGTTCATTTCAACAGTTACTCTCCAATTAAACAGAACTAAATCTATTTGCCTAAATGTAATTTTACTCAGCTTGCAAGCCGTCTGCGGGATTAAACGTCGGCAAATAAAAAAAGGAAAAAGGTTTGGAAAGCCATACGTCACCCCCTTCCCCTTTAAGCGGTTGGTCCTCTCCTGCACATTTTCGCTTTCTACCATCAGTCGTTTCCTGGCGGAACTATGAACGGCCGTCAGCCGCGGCAGTCCCGAAGTTGATTGTTTTTCCTATTTCCTATCTAAAGTCTGCCGGAAAAAAACCACAGTACAGTCTGTGGGAGGTTGCCCTGTATTTTGTCACGTTTTCGTTGAGAGGATGACAATTTGAAGAGGAGAAAGGATCGCTTCGTCTCTGTACTACTAGCCTGCGCTGTAGCATACTACTGGTAAATCACAGACTGTTGTGGATACGTTGGTACCTTGTGCCCAAGGATACGAACTTGCTGTAATCACATGGATATGACTGCTAATTTCGGTATGAGTTTCCCGAGTCGCGCTTATTTTAATCTCAGATACCGATAATGGACTAGTCTGCACTTCGCTGTCATATTTGTTGCCTAACCGTGACGGAAAGATCACTGGCTCGAGTGAGGTGATCTTTGATTGCTAACGTCAGATAAATGGTAGTCCGCCGTCTGTGCAGCAAGCATTGAATTTTTTTTTCTTTCTTTCAAAGCCTATTTTGTTGGTGTTCGAATGAGAAATCTACTTAGAAAGGATTTTAGTGCACTGCCTACGTACTTCTGATTTCACTTTCACTGTTATTTTCTGGACTTCGTCCTTAAGCTGGTTGTAGCCTATTTATGAAAACTGACGTCGTGTGTAATCGGGTTTTACTTTAAAAGACACTGAGAAAGAGAGAGAGAGAGATAGATTCTCTTTTCTTTTTTTCGAATACTTTTCTGTCTGACCTGAAACTTTGTGTGAATTGCGCAGCTGTAGGCTAAATTGGCAACTGCAGATACAGAAACTTAATCGCCAACAGCCCCTACATGTAATCCATCCGCCCCTGGGAGATCTTTAAAATCGGCCTTAGTCCAATTAGCTCGCGACCACAAGCAGAAATAAAACCAACTGGATTTTTTTATTTATTAATTTATTTTTTACTTAATGGTTTCATTTTGCTTTGTTTTGCCGTCCTGCGCATGCCAAATTTTAAATGTTGTGCGATGTTTTGAAATATAAAAACTCACAAGGTGTCAAGGGGACACTTGACTTTTCCCAAAGCAGAATCGAAAAGCAGTGGTCTCTTTTTCATTTTAACTTTGAAGCATTCAACATATTTTGACACCTGTCTTGTTCAGAAAGGCTGCCTTCTTGCTCCGGTTTTCTCCTTTAAAAAAGTTTTAAAAAAGAGACTATTTTGACAGTAGTTCCCAGGCTCAGTCTTGGCAGCTATTGTTCCCTGGAGCCGCCACGCGCAGATCGATGCCAGCTGTCACTGCTCGCTTTGGAACAGCAGATCTCGTGCCCTCGTGACTACCCGCGTGCGCGTGGGAGCGGTGCACTCGAGAGGATAATTCCGCTGGGTGTAAGGCCCATTGGCGAAACCCGGAGGTACGACTGTCAACTCCGAGTGTGCTTAGTTTACGGACTTCTAATATAAGCTTTTGCGTAAATTGCACGCTTATTTCTGGTCACACCTAGACATTTATCCTAGCTGGTGTCGCCAGGGAGCACCTACATTAGACTACCCAATATTTTTTTGAAAGTATCTAAGGGCAACAAGCTACACTTCATGTGTTTTTAAGTAGACCCATGGCCAAGTGGCTGAAAGATTATCTGAGTTTCGGAAGCCGGCGAGCACCCCCTCAACCACCCAAACCGGACTACACCGAGAGCGAGATACTCAAAGCGTACCGCATTCAGAAGAGCTTGGACTTCGAAGATCCGTATGAGAACTCGGAGAATCGGAACGGCTCCGTGATGTCGGACGTGACGTTTGGCTCGCCGCTCAAGTCCGGCATTCTGGACCTGAAGTCGCCCAAACATCGGCTCATCAAAGTGGAGTCTCAGGATTTGGGACGCAATAAAATCCTCCTCAGCTCGGTGGTGTCCTTTGAGGAAACGGACCCCGTAAGTCTTCCGTGCTACGCCCCCTCCCCTTCCACACAAACACACACACACACAGCGCTGTTTTACCATCAACATGTGGGGATTATTTACAACGATTTTATGTTGGCCTATTTTACATTCTGTTATGTGACCTACATTGCTTACTGTACTTGGACTTAATGATGTAAAACATGGATATTTCCCCCGTCTTTTTAAAGCATAAACACACACACACACACACACATTTTACAAGTTTAGAGACCCTGGATTGGTCCACATGTCTTCCTGTTACTGTAAATGTTTCATCGTTGTAGTTCTCTGTGGGGGTGAGTCTGGGGGACGTAGTTTGAGAGCAGCAGCCTGCATCACCTTATTGCATACACCACTTCCAGTCAGTCAAGGGTGGCCGAAAACACTCCTGATTTATGCCTGTTCTTTTTAGATTATGCACAGGAAGTACATTTGATGGACACTAGGGGGATGGGGGAGGGGGGGGGGGTCACCACACCTATAAAGTGAAAATATGTTACAAGAATTAACTTGTGCTGTGTAACTGTAAAAAACGAATTAGTGTTCCACTGAAGTGAGTCACGTTTGAAGCGGCCGCCCCCCCCCCCCCATCCCCATTTGTGAGCTCTTCCCAAATGTATTGGCTTGAGTTCCCACCCTTCCATCTGACTGAGAAAGAAAGGTGGGGAGGGGGGGAGGGGGGAGGGGGGTGGGGTTGGGGTTGAACCCTAACAGGCCGGTACGATTAGCGAGGTCATTACACCGCCTCGAGAGCATCAGCATCCTGTTAATTAGGCAGGACACACTCAAGACTAGTGTCTCAGTGTCTGCTCATCTTCACTCCTCTAGGCCTGACGGTCAAAAGCTGTCAGGGGCGAGGGGCGAGGGGCGGGGGGGGGGGGGGGGGGGGGTAGAGGGTGGATAGCAGGGGAGTGGGTTGGGCGGGGCGGGGGGTAGTGAGAGTCTCTTGACAGCTGTTTATGGGCGGAGCCTCTGTGTTGCCTAATTAATAATGAGGGCCGTTGTGACTCGCCCCGCGGTGCGGTCGCGGAGAGAGAGCTCGGCCGCGGGCGAAGTGTGTCACGGCTCGGGTCTTCCGTAAGAGAGAACCGCAGCAGCCGGGCTCCTTAAATCGTCCTTCTTATCGGTGCGGGGGTTATTTGGCGTGCGCCGTTCTCTGGAGTGGTGTGGAGGGCGTGAGAAGCGGCTTTCCTTATCGCCGTTTGGCCGGCGCTCCGGGTACGCCGGCCGGTCTCTGTGCTCAGAGCACCTCGTGCGGTCCTTGTGCCGACACGCCTGTGTTCAGCCCCAACGCCTGTGCTCAGTCCCAACGCCTGTGTTCAGTCCTAATGCCTGTGTTCAGTCCTAACGCTTGTGTTCAGTCCTAATGCCTGTATTCAGTCCTAACGCTTGTGCTCAGTCCTCACGCCTGTGCTCAGTCCCAAAGCCTGTGCTCAGTCCTAACACCAATGTTCAGCCCTAACACCTGTGCTCAGTCCCAATGCCTGTGCTTAGTCCCAACGCCTGTGCTCAGTCCTAACACCAATGTTCAGTCCCAAAACCAGTGTTCAGTCCCAACGCCTGTGCTCAGTCCCAACGCCTGTGCTCAGTCCCAACACCAGTGCTCAGTCCCAGTGCCTGTGCTCAGTCCCAACACCTGTGCTCAGCCCCAACGCCTGTGCTCAGTCCTAACGCTAAGCACGGCGCTCTGTATCTGAAAGGGGGGTGCTGCGGGGTTCTGGGCCGTGGTCCTGAGCGAGGGGAGCGTGTGTGTCGGCCGTCATACGCAGTGAAAGCCCACGCGTGTGAAACCGCAGCTCAGCACGTCGATGGAGCCCCCCGTCGCTCCAGTATAAAAATGCGGATCTGATAATTGCGCAGCAGTCAAACGTGTAATTGCATGCATGCAGGCTCGCAGATCGACACGCGCGCACACAGACACACACACACACACTCTCACCCACACACACACACACACACACACACTCTCATCCACACGCTCTCACCCACATGCGCACACACACACACTCTCACCCACACGCACACAGACACAAACACACACTCACACACACGCACACAAGCGCACACACTCACACTCACACACACGCAGTTGGCACAGAGTGCAGCTGCTGAAGGGCTTCGGCTTGCTGTTGACAGTGCTGTAGACGGTGTTGAAGGCTGGAATCACTGCATGACTGCACTTTTTTTTAGAACTCGCCTTCCTGATCCCACACACTAATACTGTGTGTATACTCACATTTTACACACACACACACACACACACACACACACACACACACACACACACACACACATACACAACCACACTCATGGAGCTGGCTTCCTTTCAGCCCAATGGCCTGGAAACACAGACAAAAGCCAGACATGCGGAGAGGTATGAATATTCAGCAGCTAGTCAGACCCATGCATGCATGCACGCACGCACGCAGAGACGTTCATATAGGAATTCAATGCGCATTCTCTGTCTAATACGCACTGGCATTTTCCCCCAGGAAAATGTGGGTAGTGGAAAGTAGGGATAGTCTCCTCTTCTCCTTTTTATATTCAGTTCTCGCTCTCTCTCCCCCCTCTTTCTTCTCTCTCCTCTCTCTCTCTCCCTCCCTCCTCCTCTCCCCCCCCCCCCCCCGAAGGTGTGTGGAATGTGATGAGTAAGTTAATGAGTCAGGTCGGTGGGGGGGTGGTGGTGGGGGGGGGGGCTCTTGGTTTGAAGCTGGCCTCAGGCCGGATCATTGGCTCACAGAGCGCTCGTTGGTCTTCAGGCCGTAAAAGCGCTCTGCTCCGGACGTTCAAGGTCCCCATCGCACGCGTCTCTGCGCGGGGGCAGGGCATGGCCAGCAGGGCGGCGCTCCTCTCCGTCCTTTAGTTTCCCTTAACGAGTCTGACGTGGCCTGGCGGGAATGTGGTGCTCCCGGGGTAGGGCGGGGTGGGGTGGGGCAGGGCAGGGTGGGGCAGGGCAGGGCAGAACATGCGGGGCAATTAGCGGCTTGTGGGTAATTTGTTGCAGAATCGCCGGGGGTGCTGATGGGGGCGGGGGTGTGTGCAGGGGATGTGCCTGCCTGTGGGTTCTTGTTCTTATGCTGCAGGTGATTGATTGTATTAGCAGAGTTTTTTTTGTTTGGGAGGGGTTGGGGTGGGGGGGTTGTGGTAGTTACGGATGCTGACTGACACACCCATGAATACAGGTGGGTACAGGTAAGAATGACTGCCTCTCAGTCTGCCCTCAGTTCTGTCAGAGCAGCCAGAAAAACTGCGATTTTACCTGCTTTTTACCTGATTTTTACCTGATTTTACCTGCTTTTTACCTGATTTTTACCTGATTTTTACCTGATTTTACCTGCCCTTACCTGCTGCTTTTACCTGGCCTCTGGGCTAATGAAGCAGAGCTGTAAATGTTCAGTGTGTTCCCTGAAGGGAGGGAGTGTGGGAGGGAGAGGGAAAGTGAGAGAGGGAGCGAGGGAGGGAGGGGGAGTGGGAGAGAGGAAGAGAGGGAGGGAGAGAGGGAGGATGCATGTGCGTGCTGATGCGAATGTGCAGAGTGCGAGTGCGAGTGCGAG
>NC_049206.1:4381168-4436168 GCF_013347855.1 Anguilla anguilla
TCTCTCCCTCTCTCTCTCTCTCTCTTTATTCCTCCTTTCTGATTCCTCATCTCTCTTAGGCGTCTGTCACTACTCCCTGCATCTTTGACTCTAAAGTTGGGTCTTTCATGGGCAGTGTGCTCTGTGTAAAAGGATATATAAGTGCTTTGCTGCATTTCTAATGTGTTGTTTTGTCTTTTCCATCTGTCACTAAGCCCCCGCCCCTGCCCCCCCCCCCCCCCCCTCGTGAGTGAGAGCCGGGGGCTGTGCAGTGACCCGGGTCATCTCTGTTTACTCTTCCCTTTGCCTCTATTGTGTTTGTGTTTGTGTGCTGGAGTGTGCCGCACCACATGTGTCAAGAGCTGCATGGGGGCGGGACCTTTTACTGTGTGTGTGTGTGTGGGTGTGTGTGGAGGATGTGTGTGTGGGGGATGTGGGTGTGGGTGTGTGTGTGTGGGGGGATGTGTGTGTGTGTGGATTTGGGTGTGGGTGTGTGTGGGGGATGTGTGTGCATGTGTGTGTGGGAAAATGTGTGTGTAAAAGAGAATGTGTGTACATTTGGTCTGAAGAACCCTGTGTTTTCTTGCTTTTAAACTCTTAGCAGGTCAGGGCTTATAGGCTTACATATGCTATGTGAAAGTTGTGTAAGTCGCTCTGGATAAGAGCGTCTGCTAAATGCCTGTAATGTAATGTAATGGAACCAAGTGTTGAATATGGATTTTGCCCTCTGTTTCCTCCTCTTATTTTCCCTCTCTGTCTCTCTCACTCTCTCTCTCTTGCTGTCCTTCTCTGTCCCTCTCTCTCCCTCCCTCTCTCTCTCCCCCTCTCCTTCTCTCCCTCAGGAGCTGCCAGGGCTTCATGCACATGAAGTTCTCAGTCTCACGGGAGGGGAAGTACATCCTGGGTCAGAACAGCCCGCCCTTCGACACCATCCCAGAGGTCATCCACTTCTACACCACCCACAAGCTGCCAATCAGAGGGGCCGAGCACCTCTCCCTGCTCTTCCCCGTGGTGGTACAGACCCTCTGATTGGACCTGGACTTGGCTCACCTCCTGTGTAATGGGGGTTTTGATTGGATGTCGGTTTGATTGACGTGGATGGAGGAGGAGGAGGAGGATGAGCTTTTTATTTTGTTTTTTTGTGTGGTTGTGCACACGCTTTTTTCACCACTTCCTGGACGTTTGTGTCTGCACTCCTCTCTCTCTCTTAGACACTGTACTCAGATTGGCTTGTGGGTCTTCACTGGACACTGAAACGACTTCTTATTGGACACACATTTATCTTACCTGGTCTGCCCCTTTTTTTTTTTTTTTCCTGTCCTCTGATTGGACAGTGATCACAACCTATCGTTCTACTGGGCAAGGAGAAGACTCTTGAACTAACTGACACTTAACTGAAGCTGCACCATGGCAACCATGACTGTTACATTTGAAAACCTCTGGAGGGGGGAAAAAAAAATAATTCTTTGCTATTGGTCTGTTCCGTTTGATTCTTTTGCTGCTTTATCTGTCATGACCGACCAATCGCATCTCTCCTAATGAGCCAAAGTAGATTCTTACTGGTCCCTTTCACAGGAAGCAAAAAGAGAGAATTTTCAGTGGCCTGGGGCTTTTTGGAGCTATGGACGTATCTGTCGTACCACACGTTAGCACGTTAGCTCGGACGCTACGTTCCCTGTTTGGACTGCTCTGTGTACCACAGGGCTTTGTACCTGGAGAGTACCAGGTCCAAGCAAAACAAGATTCCCGAATTCCTGAAATCATCAGCTCTCACCAAAGTTGTTTTCGACCGTAAGCATCGTTATGGCCGATAGCACTATCGCTGTCATTCATGGTGATGATGACGGCTGGAGTAGAGACAGGTTGGAGTTCTTTTAACTTTTCACTCGGAAAATAAAAATAAAAGGGTTTACTGTGTTCTTTCCTTTCCATTTCTCAGTTGGAAATGTGTTTGTGCTGTAGATGCACACACACACACGCACACACACACACACACACACACACACACTAACACACCTACACAACCAGCAGTAACCAGCGTTATTCATGGCCTGCCACTGTGCCCTGTGGTTATTTCCACGCCGTCTCTCAGGATGACCGTAATAAACCAGAAGATTGCATTTCATAACCCGGGGTACAATAACCACGGCAACGCGGCAAGTGCACAGTATCAGTGGCTCAGGAAACCGGCACCACGCGTACACAAAAACACACTGAGAGAGAGAGACTGAGAGGGAGAGAGAGAGAGAGAGACTGAGAGGGAGAGAGTGAGAGACTGAGAGGGAGACTGAGAGGGAGAGCGACAGAGAGAGAGAGTCAAAGTGATGGACAGAGCGACAGAGAGGGAGAGAGCAACAGAGTTACAAAGAAAGACGGAGAGAGTGATGGAGAGGGACAGAGCAACAGAGAAAGAGACAGAGGGAGAGAAATAGAGAGAGACAAAGAGAGTGATGAGAGCTCAACAGAGAGAGAGGCAGAGACAAAGAGTGACAGAGAAAGAGCACTTAAATGTTGGTTTTGAATTGAATTCAAACGAAATGAGAAGAGGAGGAAGAGAGAGGATAAAATGGTGGCTGACCCCCTTTTCCTGGGGTTCCCACTGTGCAGGTGACCCCAGCAGCACCTCTCTCCAGCAGTCCCTGAACACGTGACTCTCCCCATTAACGGCCGTGTAGGTAACAGGGGGAAGGTGAGTGGCAGATGGCACTCTGGGAAATATCTCCGTGGTTACCGTGTGTTTCTGTGCTCTGCCCTGGGCCTGGGGGGGGGGTGGTTTCTGCACACGCCTGTGCCTTCAGACGCATGCCTGGGTCTTATGGTCCTGTGTATGGGCCAGCTGTGTACGAGCCCTCACTGTGTGTATGTGTGTGTGTGTGAGAGTGAGAGAGTGCATATGTGTGTGTGTGAGAGAGAGAGGAAGAGAGAGAGTGTGTGTGTGTGAGTATGGCTCAGCAACAATCACTGGTGTCCTCTTATGAAACCACCAGCTGCTGCCAAAAGCTCAACGCACTGAGCTATGTCTAGTCCCCTCTGAACTGCGCACACACACACACACACACACTGAGCTATGCCTAACCCCCTCTGAACTACATGCACACACACACACACACACACACACACAGAGCTATGCCTAGTCCCCCCTGAACTACGCACACACACACACACACACTGAGCTATGCCTAACCCCCTCTGAACTACATGCACACACACACACACACACACAGAGCTATGCCTAGTCCCTCCTGAACTGCGCACACACACACATGCACTCCCTCACACACACACACACACACACACCCAGCGGCCTGTGTGCTCTCTGCTGCTCACTGTCTCTGGAATGGAGGAGCAGTTGTAGATCCACATTAATTACAGCACAGTGGCTGCTCAGCCCAGCACACCTGCTCTGGGTTAGTATATCGCACTGCGTGAGACTGAGGGGCCCGTCCACACGCTGGGGCGGTGTGTTTAACAGGCTGAGTCCAGCAGCCTAACCCTAACCCGTCCACACGCTGGGGCGGTGTGTTTAACAGGCAGAGTCCAGCAGCCCATGTTTCCCAGCTTTGTTTGGCTCATATTGTCGGCCGCTTGCGCTTCTGACACAAAACACCAGCACAGTGTGAGAGGGCTGGTCTGTGGTGAAAGGGATTTAGGGCACTGGACCCACGTGTGTGACCTCACACCCCAGACAGAGTGGCCTACTGCGGGACATGGCCCCCGTCTGGGACTGGTCTCCCCCCCCCCCCCCCCCCCCGCCCCCGCTGGGCTGCATCCCAGCTGTCATCCTGAAACCCTGATCCTCCCAGAGAGCAGCACTCTAACCCTGACCTGCCCCCCCCCCACACACGCTTTTGTTCCCAGAACCTTCTCATACAACAATGCCCTCCTGTCCCGATTGGTCCAAGTGCCCCATGTGACACATCAAGGACCAATGGCGCTTGAGAGAATCTCGTGACTGGGAGACAAAAGCAGCCGGACTGTGGCACTGTAACAGTCATACCCCCAGCCCCTTCCTGCTGCCTGCATCAGCAGCACGACCTTCGGCCCCTGACCTTTGACCTGTGATATGATTGAGCAAGCCAGCGCTGTCCAGATGGTGCCTTTGTCTCCAGCCTGGGGCGGGGGGTAGCCCCGTTACCGTGGCAACGCGGGCACGCGTCTGTCCCTTTCCTGTGTTCCGTTGGAACGGTCGAAACACAGAAAGGGGCGAGGCGACAGCACCCACCGCCGCACCCAAAAAGAGGCTCTTCGGGCGCTGACGACCCCCTGGCGGGAAGCGGTCTGACCCCTGACCCTTGACCCTTATTTTGCGGCTGTCTGCAGAGGGAGGGTGTGCGAGTGTGTGAAGGAGACTCGATACCCAACACTCCAGCACCTGTTCCCCTGCGCAGCAGTTGCCGGTGCTAAAATAGATCTGCGCTAGCAGAACATATAGCATCTGCGCTAGCAGAACATATAGCATCTGCGCTAGCAGAACATATAGCATCTGCGCTAGCAGAACATATAGCATCTGCGCTAGCAGAACATATAGCATCAATATGATGGCTGGTACAGTAAGTGTCTTTTTTCTAATATTCCAAAAAAAAAATCTTTCTAAGTTTGTGCTGCACGATATATATTTGGTTTCTGTGATGACAGTTGTCCTCTTTCTCTAGGTTCTGTCTGCTGACCCCCTTCACTTCTGAGCACTTGGTTTGAGGAGGCCATACAGCTGTTGGAAAGTGATGAATCCCATCGATCTGTTTTTCCTTAAACCCCGGGGTTTTCAACAGGAGGCTCGTGGACCCCTGGGGGCGCTTGAAGGTACTGCTGGGGTCCCGGGCAAAGACTTTACATGCAATGACTACATGGGAAAAAATTTCTAAGTATAAAAATATATTTTAAATATAGCTCTTTTTAACTTATGATGGGGGTCCTCAGGGTGCCTTCGAGCCTGCCTTCGAGTGCCTTCGAGTGGTCTCAGCCTTAAAACCTGAGTGCCTGAGTGCCGCAGGGATCTGTACTGGGTCCTCTGCTGTTCTCCTTATACACCAGATCTCTTGGTTCAGTCATTAATTCACATGGTTTTTCCTATCATTGTTATGCAGATGACACACAACTCTACTTTTCTTTTCCCCCCTCGGCCACACAGATCAATGATAAGATCTCTTCCTGCCTGGCTGACATCTCCACTTGGATGGCCAGCCACCATCTGAAGCTCAACCTCAACAAAACTGAGCTGCTCTTCTTCCCGTACAAGACCTCCTTGCTTCGTGAACTCTCAATCACGGTTGATGGCACCACAGTGACTGCCTCTCACTCTGCAAAGAGCCTGGGGGTGGTCCTGGATAACCAGCTGGACCTCAAGGAGCACATCAAGGCAACATCACGGTCCTGCAGATTCCTCCTATACAACATCAGGAGGATTCGACCATACCTGACGACGCACTCCACCCAGCTGCTCGTCCAGGCTACGGTGACCTCTCGCCTTGATTATTGCAACTCTCTCCTTGCAAACCTGCCAGCTTGTGCCATACAGCCACTACAGATGATTCAGAATGCCGCTGCCCGACTCATCTACAACCTCCCCAAATTCTCCCACGTCACTCCCCTGCTGCGATCACTTCACTGGCTACCGGTCGCTGCCAGGATCCGATTCAAAGCCCTGACCCTTGCCTACACTGCCGCCAACAGGACAGCCCCCATCTACTTGCAGGACATGACTCAATTCTATGTGCCTGCTCGACCACTCCGCTCTGCGGCAGCAGGGCGTCTTGCAACCCCTCCCACCCGCCCAAAGGGATCACAGAGCTTCTCCACCCTAGCTCCCCAGTGGTGGAACGAACTCCCCGTCCCTCTCCGAACCTCCCCCTCACTATCCATCTTCCGCCGTGGCCTGAAGACTCATCTCTTCAGACTATACCTAGAATAACCACTACCACGCTGTGTATATATATATATATATTAAAAAAAAAAAAATAAAAAAAAAAACCCCTTTTTCCTGTTACATGTTGCCCCATCCCTGCACTTCTTGGTAAATTGTATTTGTCCTAATACTCTAGCTTATTCTTCTGCCTAGTTTGGCTTTGCAGATGTTAGACCAGGATAGTGTTCTTTGTTCTCGGCTAGAAATAGCTTTACAAAATAAGTAATTGTACCTTACTGAACCCGTGTTCAGCAGTTGTCTACGATCATGAAAATGCACTTTTGTACGTCGCTTTGGATAAAAGCGTCTGCTAAATGAATGTAATGTAATGTAAAACCATGAAACACTTGTAGCTCTTCAGTTTCACCACTAGATGGAAGTGTTGGGCTTACTCATCAAAACAACTTCCACTATACGCAAGACCTGATGACAGAAGTCTTTCGAAAAGAATTAAACAAAAACATCACAATAAAGTAATACACCATTTAAAATTACAGTGATCAATACCTCATATTTAAACAACATATTTATATTTTATATTCATATTTCTTACAAAACATCGTTTATACACAGATTACATTTCCACACAGGCAGTTCATAGTGTAACTGTCACAAACTGCTGATATTTGTGATGAAAAACTAACGTTAAGAGAATACAATTACAGTACACTGGAATCTTTTATCTGTTTATTTTTCAGACACTCTGTAAAGTTTTAAAACTTTAGATTTTATTTAGTGTTGAATAACAAACGAATACCCAAGGGACGCACTTCGCACCCTTGCGATCTGCTGCTCAACACCTCCAAAATGAAATAGAACGCAATATAAAATGTATAAAAGCGTAGTACACAGAGACCTGTGTTCGTCTGGTTATACGTCAAACTATAAAACCCCTTTTGTACCATTCAAATCCTGACTGAGTCATGAATCGGGCGTAAAATGAATTGCAATTTTCTGTGAATTCGTTGGAGTAACAAGGGGGGGGGGGGGACTATAAAAATACAAGGTAGAGGGACTGATGGGGAGGATTGCGTTCCAATCCAAACTATTCCACAGATTCCTGGGGCGTGAATTGGACCCAAGAGATACCCAGGCACTGCTTTACAGTCATAACGGACTCAGGGGCGCTGTTCAGCTTGGTTTTGATTACAAAGTGCAGGTCTCTTGTCTGTTTTCAGTAGCCAAAAACACACAGAAGGCAAATCGAGTTCTTTCCCCCCCCCCCCCTTCCCTTCCCTTCCCTTCCCACAGTGTAATGGAGATCAGGTCGAACACGAACACGAACAGACACCACGTGTTGGTGTTCAGTTGTGAAGTACCGGGGAACTTGGGGAGGGGAGGAGATAAACCAGTCAGGCAACGATATCTGCTTTACATCTCCTGCAGTACAGGCAGCAAATAATAAAATCATAATATGCAATGCTCGCGACAACACTATCAGGCAGTTACGGGGGGGGGCGTCCTTGGAGCTGCCCGACAAAAATAACCGTGACATTTTGGCAAACGCAACACAAGGTTATAAAAATTCAAATATATCAAACTTTTACTCATATATGAAACAACAGTTCATATGTTTATGAAAGAGTTCGTGTTTGCAAAAAAAAAACCTTAATATCACTCCCTATTTTACAGTGTTCACAATTATTCTCTCCCAATTGAAACAAAGATTTCTCTCGCTGTTAAATATCTATGAATAAGCAAAAACGTATATTTCGTTATTTCGATACACTTGACGATACGTTGCTTTATGCACGAAACAATGTGAAAGAACGACCACTTGTGGTCTGTGAAAGGAATGTCATCGATAATTCCGAACGATGTCACAGAACAGTGGCTCTCTTCTTCATTGTGACATCATCGCAGACTGCGGACCAGATTCCGTGGTGTTCCAGCTGCAGGCCGGACCCTTGCAAGTGGCCTCCCGAGTGCCCAGATAGGCAACGTCAGACCGCCAAGATGTCAGACCGTCAAAAGTGAATCTCACTCTGAATCTGGACCGTACCATGAATGCATACGCGCGGCCACCTCCTCCCCTTCCACCTCCGAATTCCGGCAGGTGGAATATTCCGGGGGCCACGATGTGTGCAGTTGGGAGTTCTCCGCCGCCCTCGACCTTAACCTTCAGAACTTCCCCAGGGAGGTCAGCGCCTCAGCCTTGCCCAGGACCGCAGACAGCAGGTGGGCGGGGCCGGGGGGGGAGGGGGCGGGGTCAGGGTGGTGGTTATGATTGACGCTCAAGGGAGACTGCGCTCTCCCTCCCTTCGCGGACTGCGCGCTCCTGGCCCCGCCCACCCCGCCGCTCCCCCCGCCGCCGCCGCCGCTGCTGGACTGGCTGTTGTCCACCGTGGCGGCGGCGGCGACCAGACGGGTGGGGAGCCCCGCGTTCGGGTCGGGGGAGCCCGGGTCGGGCGGGGTCCTCCAGCAGCAGCACAGCAGCCGGATGAAGGCCCCCCGCATGTCCCGGCTGGTGAGCGTGTAGATGAGCGGGTTGAGGGCGGAGTTGAGCACGGCCAGCGCGATGAACCAGTCGGCCCGGTACAGGACGGGGCAGCGGCTCGCCTCGCAGCCCACGTCCAGCAGCAGCAGGAAGAAGAGCGGCGCCCAGCACGCCACGAACACGCCCAGCACGATGGCCACGGTGCGCAGCAGCGCCAGCGAGCGTTCCGACGGCCGCCCGCTCACCCGCCGCCCCCTGGACGTCACCAGGCGGTAGATGCGCGTGTAGAGCGCCACCACGGCGGCCAGCAGCGCCGTGAACACGCTCACGCAGAACGCCACGTAGCTCTTGGCGTAGAGCGGCAGCACGGTGGAGCAGCCGTCCAGGCGGCCCCTGCAGTTCCAGCCCAGGCTGGGGAGGGCGCCCAGGAGCACCGACACCGCCCAGCACGCCCCCAGCATGCCCAGCAGCCGGCCCCCCCGCCCCGGCGGCTCGCAGGGCCGCAGCCGCACCATGGTGAGGTGGCGCTCCACGCCGATGGCCAGCAGGCTGAAGGTGGACGCGCTCAGCGCCACGAACATGCTGCCCTCGCGCGCCAACCACTGCGCCGGCGTCAGGAAGAACGTCCGCCGGCCCGACGTGAAGTTGTTGACCAGGTAGGCCACGCCCGCCAGCAGGTCGGACAGCGCCAGGTTGCCGATCAGCAGGTACATGCGCCCGTGGAAGCGCTTGTTGCGCCACAGCGCCAGCAGCACCGTGGCGTTCTCCAGCACGATCAGCGCGCAGATCAGCACCAGCGCCGCCGTCTTGCACGGGTCGTCCGCCGCCGAGCGGCGCTCCCACTTCCCCGTGTGGTTGTAGTGCGCCACGATCTCCGCGTTCATCCCGTCCTCCACCACCGGCGCCGCCGCCGCCGCCGCCATCGCGCGCGCACTTCTAAGCCCGCGCTTCTCGGCTTCAGACAGCAGAGGGCGCCCCGAGGCAGGACACCGCCGTCGACCGCCGAGCTGTTCTGTGGAGCAACTCCGGTGACGTCATCGCGAACGTTGGAACAGTGACCTGCAGGAACGATATTATTATGAACATGTATTATTATTATTATTATTATTATTTGTACGTAATTGTGCATGCTGGTGCTTTTGCCTGAAAAGTGAGCAGTATTCCAGAGTGACCCCTGACAAACAATAAATAAAATGACTGCAGCTACTGGGAAGTTATACTGTAGTTATACTGTAGTACAATGCAATACAAAATATAGTACAAAACAGTACTTTATGAATACTGCAAAAGGAATTGGTGAAAATGCAATATAACTGCAGTAATACGGCAACGTTTACAGTCGTCACAACTAAACTTGGACTGCAGTTATTTTCTGTAAGGGACCGGTCCTCATTTCTCAGTACCGAGCGACAGATTATTTTCGTTTTCTCTCAAAATACGATGTGGTTCATCCGTGCAGTAAGAACGTTTCTTTAAAACACTGGTGAACTCGTGCAGGTGAACATACGGGCAAAAGGCAATCGTTTTATGACCTTGCCCTCGTTGTTAGCCAGCATCTTGAAGTTGTTTATTTCACATCAGATTTTCTTTTTTCAGTGTTGTTTTGTAGTTACTAATGTTTCATAAACCTATAATTTCGTATAAAATATTTAATGTACATTTAATTGAGCACGTAGTGCCAAAAAAACACTTTTTTCACTAGCAAAGTTGTAAGTCTGATTAAGTGTATTACACATAAAATGAATGGAGAAATTACAGTGCGTTTAATCACACAGAGAACACAGACGTTGTTTTGAAATAACTATTTATAATTCACTAGCTATAATTCAGTCCATACACAATCGAAATTTGCACCTATTCCGTTCAAATTCAATTCAGCCACTGTGGTTCTCTTGGCAGACTCTTCCACAAGAATGACTTATAATTCACTTTTTTTTTTTTTTTATGTTTGAGTTACAAATATATTTATAACGTACAGAGTTGTATTTTATTCTTTTTACAGACGCATCTTACTAACCGGTGGCGTCGGCACATCAGTTACCTAACACATGACGTCCTACATCCTAGACAGCTACAGGTATGGCCCCCCGTTATCATAAAAGACGGGCGCTGTCAGGAAAAAAGGCTACCACGCCGATGTTGACTTTTTCACACGTGCACCGACAGAAAACATGCAGATGAGCTCGCGCACTTATCACCTGGGAGACGACTGTGGCAGAGCTCGTCACCCTAGTTTGACTGACACGAATGAGTAATGGCTTATGAAAATGTATCGCTCGCGCACAAAGTCACATTTCCATTTCAATTGTGCATTTAGCTGTAATAGAAAAATACACGGTTGAACGGGTAGCCTGCTTGTGCAGACTTTACATGCTCGGAAAACTTTGTTGCACCTATTGTTGAATGTGTGTAGGCTACCATTATAGGAACGCATTAAGGTGTGTGTTAAAATGCATTTCACCATCAAAAATTGTATAGCTTGTAGTGTGGTTACTGTACCAGTTAAGTTAAGCTTACCGCGAAGGGTATAATATGAAAAATAAATATATCAAACGTTATGCAACTAGGCACAACTCGATACCTTCATTAGCCTACTAGGTATATTTCCAGAAAGACTGCAAACTACAAAACCGTGACCGCAACAGAGACAAACATACCTGGTGGCGCGCGCAAGAAACATTAGCCGCTTCAATCTCCAGGCGGAACAGCGCAGGTCAGACTGTCCTGTCGCGGGATACAAGTTCATTCATTTTTTTTCTCCTCCCGAAGCAGAATAATGCTTTTTTGTGATTCCTGCACACCTTCACAGTAAATTAGCGCGTGGCGTATCCCCAACTTCACTCTCGTCTCGCGCACGTCTGTGTCCTCTTTGACGTTCGTCTCCAATTTTCCCACGCGCAGCCCTTAGTTCAGTGCCGTCTGTTTCTCCGTCTGGAAAAGGTGTGGCGCTGTCATCCCGTATTTGTCACAGACTCGTTCTCAAAACTTTTTTCAGAATATATTCGTAGTTTTCAACCGTTCCAATCTCCGGGGACTGGGCGGTGTTTTGCGTCAGGCATCTGAATCCCCGTCGTCCAATTGCGAGATAAGGAGCGCGGCGGAAGGTGGGCGTTAACCCTGAATCTTTGGCACGTTCCTGTGGGGACGTCTGAAGACTGTATGCTAATATAAGTAGTTCGTTGGTCTGGTTACCTACATCTTTACGGGTTTTTTTTTAACGATAAGAGACTGTAATAGAACAACTTCGTAATCCTATTCTATAGTTTTATAATCCTGCTTGGCTACCGCTGACAACAAACTACAACGTAGCCACACCTCCACAAACGTTATGTCCAAGTGTAACGCCCCCTGTTCGGTTCGTCTGTCGTCAGGTGGTCAAGGCATGGTCTGGTCTGTGTCAGAAGATCTCTACATCATATCTCTTTTACAGAGACATGTATGTACAGCTGTCTGTACATGAGAAAGGGCAAGAGAGAGAGGGAGAGGGAGAGGGAGAGAGAGAGAGCGGAAAATAGCTGGCTACCTGGATTTTTATAACACATTTTCTTGTTTGTGTCAGAGGTCATGATGTTAGCGAACCGTGTTGGGGCTTGCCACTTACCTGTGACTGTATAAATGACTAGACGACTAGCCTACTTGCTGTGTGGCCTGGCGGAAAATGTCTTTTGTGCTTGTGTTTTCTCCTTTAAAAAAAACAAAAAAAAAACACTGGGTACAGGATCTTGCTGTGAATGTTTGTCCCAATTCCGCGTTAAATGAATCTGTCCTGATAACAGGGAGAAAGTTGTTTTAATGATTTTATTTGCCTCCAGGGTTTTTAGGCTCTGTATTGTGTATGTTAGAGGTATTTTGTTTTGCCTCCTTTCGGGGTATTTGGGATGTTTTACTGTGACGACAGCTTGTGCTGTTCTCCACTTTCAGAGGCTGTCTTCCTTGCCAGAACTACATGGCACCATACTTTCATTCCTGTCCTCTTTTTCCATCCATTTTTAAACCGCTCACTCCTGATCAGTGTTGTGGGGTGGGGGTAGGGGGGTGGGGGCTGGAGCCTATCCCAGCATGCATGGGATCAAAGGCAGGAATACACTCTGGACAGGTCGCCAATCCGTCACAGGGTCCCAGACACCGCTCACACACACACACACACACCGCTCACACACGCTCACACACACACACACACGCTCACACACACTCACACACACACACACACACTCACACACACATTCATACCTCAAGGACAATCATGGCTCTCCAGTTAAGTGAACCCGCATGTCTTTGGACCGTGGGAGGACCTCCAGGAGCAGGCTCAGTGATCACTGGGATACGGTGTTCTTACTCTGTCCTCCCTGCTGCCCCATCGCAGCCGATGACACGAGCCCATCTGGAGCTGGAGGAGGACCACACAGGAACAAGGCTCATGGGGCAGGGGGCTCTTCAGCGGAAAAACAGGACCCGAAAATCAGACGGACGGGTGGGCGGACGGCCGGCTGGAGGGTCGATTCGAGAATTGGGGGGGCGGGGGGGGGCGAGATGGGACCTGGTGTCAAGGGTGAGCAGCGAAACATTGCTTGTGTGTGCGTGTGTGCGTGCGTGTGTGTGTATGTTAGTGTGTGTGTGTGTGTGTGTGTGCGTGTGTGTGTATGTTAGTGTGTGTGTGTGCGTGTGTGCGTGTGTGTGTGTGTGCGTGTGTGTGTGTGTGTGTGCGCGTGTGTCGAAATGGCTATGCCTCTGCTGTGCTGCAAACCCGCAACCACTCAGTTCCCTAAACAGCCCTGTTCCCTAAATATCATACTGCAGTGCTGCCACTCACAACAACTCTCAGAACAAAGTGTGTTTGGAAGAAAACCTAAAGCAGCGATAGTGGAGAAGGGGGGGGGGGGGGGGGGGGTCAGAGATTGGAGTCTGCAGGGGCGAGAGCTATGGGGGGAGCACAGCCAAAAAAAACCCCTCATGACCCAGGCCCCATCGCCACATCTCCCCCCCCCCCCCCCCCCCCCCCCCCCCCCCGTGTCCCCCAGGCCCCCGTTCCCACAGCGGTCTTTGCAGGACCCCATTTTTAATCTGTGATTTATTTATTTATATATTTATATTTCTGAGAGGCCGCTGGACTGCTCACAGGCAGAAAAAAAGATTTTGGGAACATAAACAGCCCAAAACAGCCACGGCATCTCGCTGCAGCCCTTCAATGCCTTGGGTTCCTTGCTCTTTAAGATGTCAGCTGACGTGCTCCTCTGTATGTTGGGCTACATGGTTGGTGGGGAAAGGGGGTCTGGATGTTTCCTCCCTAGGCCTTGTGTGTGTGTGAGAACCAGTGGATAAAATCGCACTCCAGCTCACACACGTCACCCACTGCGTTCGGGTTTGATTAATGGGTCTGGTTTGGCCTTCACTGGTGAAGCAAAATGATAACACTCCGTTAAAAAAAGCAGCCATCTCGCTCTCCCTCCTTGTGGCCGAAGGCATATTGATGTTAAATGTCAGATGTCTGTGTTTGCTTTTTTTTTTTTTTTTTTTTTTTTTGGTGAAGCAAAGAAGTAGGTTAAAGAACACAGTTTTTGCAGGGAGTAAAAAGAAAAAAGAAAAAAAAGAAAAAAAAGTGGCCTTCTTTTACAAACTGAGTACCCGAACAGTGGCCTTGTGGACAACTTGGTCCATCGTGTTACTTTTGTGATCTGGACCTGTCGTGTATTTGCCGGTCATGGCTAGCATGTGTGCTTACATGCATATGTGTGAGTTAGTGTGTGTGTGCATGTGTGAGTTGTGTGTGTGTGTATACATGTGTGTGTGCATTCGTGAGTTTGTGTATGTGTGTATGCGCGCGTGTGTGTGTGTGTGTATGTGTGTGGGTGCATGTGTATTTGGGGGGTGGTGCTCTGACCTTCCTGCTGACCCCCCCACCCCCATGTTTCCTCTCCATAATGATGAGGATTCTCTAATCATTGTTGTAGCATTGTATGACCTCACACATACTGCATGGTCCGATGTAAGTCACAGGTGCCAGACTCCAGTTCAGGAGGGCTGCAGTGTGTGCTGGTTGGGTGTGTCTAAGCGCCACAGACAAGTCATGATTGGCTAAAGAATCCAGATACCTTGTTCCTAAGATGGACACGGCAGCCTTCCAAGACTTTGACACCACTGATGAAAAAAAAAAAACATTTAGGAAGGAAGTTTAATTTTATGTTTAATCTGACAGTCTTGTTTCCCTAGCATGTAATTCAGCATTTTATTTGATTATCTTTTATAACAGTGTAAACTATCAAATATTAATAATTATCCTTTTCCTTTTAGTTGTCTGCAGTTTGTTTGGGCATGCTCTTCTTTAAATTCATATGCATTAGGAATAAGAATGCTGCGCTTGCTTTGCCAAAATGAATGCTGAAGAGAGAGACATATATCAAACAATACATGCCAGCTTCCCTCCTGGTGGTTATTTAACAGTCTGTACCCTTAAAAGAATGAAATTTACACACTATTGCACCAATACTGAATTGAATCGCTGGGAGAAAGGAGATAAATGATTAATTTTTATGTTTTTTTCATCAGACCTGCTGCGTGTGTGAGTGTGTGAGAGAGAGTGTGTGAGTGAGAGATAGGTAGAGAGAGAGAGAGAGAGAGAGAGTGAGTGAGAGGAACAGGAATTAAAAAGGAAATATATAGGAAATTGAGAAACAGGAAGCAACTGATAGAGACTGAAAATATATTGTGTTAGGCTGTCTGTGTGTGTGTGTGTGTGTGTCTATGTGGTTATTTCACACACACACAAGCCACCCATAGATGGACAGACATGCACCCGCACATGCAAACTTGTCCACTGAGAGACAGACAGAGAGACACACACACACACACACACACACAAAACCTGACAAAACCACACAAAAACTGTCAAACTGCGGTCTCTCTCATCGGAGCGGATTGCACAAGGGGGACGAGTCAAACCCTTTCACATCTGAGTGCGTCGGCGGGAAACCGTGAGCTTGGCCTGTTCATATCACGCAGAGCCACTTCCTGCCTGGCCCCGGCTTCTCTTCGGTATCGTTTGATCAAGAAGGCAATAAAAACCGTGGCGGTTTTACAGCTCTGCAGCGTTTAGCGTAAGAACTTGAAGAAACACGATGACTCGGTCAAACAGAGAGGAGACAGTGATGGAGAATGCTTTCGCCAGTGACAACGCGGTGGGGGGGTGGTGGGGTTGTGCGGGGGGACACAGGGAGGGGGGGGGGACTTCAGCGTGAATTATGGCTTCAGGGGTTATAGAGGGCTTCCTTATCAGGGGTCATTTAAAGCAACGCTTGATGTTATTTTTAAAACGGCCGCCCATATTTTATCCGTCAGGCTGGCCCAGGAATCAGAAGACGTCCAGAGGGGAGCAGCAACAGCGATATTTCACCGAGATTAGCCTGGGACACGGGTGCACCGAAGAGGCCAGCCTGCTCGGGATTTCACGCCAACTTCGGCTCTTAATTTAATTATTTAATAAACCTCAATTATTCATTTGGTCTGACACTCCTGATAACGGCATGAACCACAGTGGCAGTCTGTCCTCTGTGAAATAGTTTGAACGTGGTCCAGTGTAGAAACGAACCAGCCTTGGGTGCATCTACGGCTTTCTAAAAAAATTTAAATGAGTAAGTCAGAATAATGACTTGGAACAAAATTTGGTTATGTACCACTGGCCATTCCGGGACGGAAGCTGTGGGCCCCTGGTCGAGGAGGTGATGCTTCACACTTCTCCTATGAAACGATGCAAATTGAAAGCCTAACATGCAACTGATCTCCATCAGACTGTAACACCCAGCAGGTAATGGTGGCAGTGGAGCACTGTTGGAGATGTTGGGGGTGGGAGGGGCTAACCTGGGGGGGGTTTGGGGGGGGGGGGACGGGGCGTTCAGTCTCTCAGGATATTTCGGTATAACATGGTTTCTCATTGCGGTAGACTGCCCCAGAATCCCACACGTGTGCCGTATGCCGCAGCATGGCATGTTTCCCTGGGGGCACGTAGTTTGAATCATTGCCTCATTTTCCATTGCCTCAACACGATGCTAATCACCCTCCCCCCCCCCCCTTCCCCCCTCTCAACCCCGCTCACCCCCTTTCTGAGAAATTAGGTCTGCACACCCCCGCCCCCCCCCCCCACCCACGGCCACCGCTCTTGCCTCGTCGGGTTTTCAGCCGATGTTTAGAATGTCGGAGAATGTCCTGGGAGAGCTGTGGGGAATGTTTCCATGTGTGAATGCCTGGATGGTCCCAGCGGTGCAGCCCTCCGCCCCCCGCCCGCCCCCCCACCCCACCCCCAAAACCCCCCAACACCACAATAATAATAATAAAAAAACCCTTCTGATTCCTGGCATCCTGATCCATGAGTGCATGGCTGACTCACCCTCAGTCTCTGAAACATCAGTATCGCACGCACATCTTTAATTATTGCGCTCTGATCTTGCCTGCCTGCAGCTGATTAGGTCACCGGTGAGAGAGACATGTCATGTGACCCAGCTCTGCCCTCCGCCCTGTGATTTCTCAGGTCCCAACTGGTTGATGATTAAAGTTTAAAAAAAAATGAAAACCACAAAAGGCTTTCCAAGGACAAGCGTGACTACCACTGGATTTAAACAAATAAATAAATAAATAAAAATTCTTAAAGCAATTAATTTTGTTTTTCTTTCTGGAACAGAGCCGTTTGCAACTGGAGGTCATTAATCTATAATATTTTTTGAAATATATTTTCACTGCAACGTGTTTTTGTCATCCAAGACACTTGCATTGTGCAGAAAAAATACTTCAGCCCTTCTTCTTCTGGGTCTTTAGGAGTTTAGGAGAGCCTTGTTGTGGGACGACTGACACTTAGCAGAGATTGACTCTGTATGGAATCAGACTCCATAGGATGCCATTAAAAAGGGACTATCTGAAAACCAACGTGATACCAGATAAATTCAGTTCCAGAAAGAGTCTGTGAGTTATAAAGCAAGGCACCCCGGGATTGTGGGTAATTAGCCGGCACGTGTGAACGATTTCGTTGACCCCTACAGGGCTGTGACTCTCCTTTTGTGTTCTGTTCTTTGTTATCTCGTTCCCAACATTTCTCACGAGATTACAATGGGGGAGAGGTGATTGGGAGAACCCAAGGGGAGAGAGTGGGGGGGGGGGGGGGGGTGAAGGGATGGGAATGGGGTCCGCAGGAAGTGATGTCACACTAAAAAGGCAGTTAGTGAGATCTGCAGAGGTAGAGGCTTATTTAGCTGATCCAGCAGGCATGTGAGTTCTCATGAACAACATCTCCCATAGTCCCTTGTGGCCTCACTCACGTTCACTAAGTTATGATGGCCCATATTTCATTGACAACCTGGACAAATCAATCAAAGTGAGCAATCAGGGTCTAAACAGACACACTTTGAAAGGTGGCAAAAAAGCAGCACCATAATAATAATAACAATAATAATAATAATAATAATAATAATTGTAAAATCTTGTGAAAAGAAAGCAGCACAGCATTGGAGCAGCTGAGGAACACATCACCCCCCTCCCCCAAATCCTCCTCTGGGAGCAGCCTCTGCACATCTGCTGCAGGTGTGTGAGGGCAGCGGGGGGGTGGGTGGGGATGGGGGGAGGGTTTTGGGGGGAGGTGTTTCCATGGTTCACTGCAGCAGGAGAAAGGCTTGCAGTAAAGGTTCTGTCTGAGAGGGCTGTACGTACACGGGAATGTGAGGGCGAGGGTGGGCAGGGGGCGAGGGTGGGGGGGGGACACTGACTCCAGTGGAATTTGGTGTTAAAATAAACGGACCGGAGGGCAGACAGCATGTGGATGGTGGCGGACTGACAGCTGGGCATCAGCTAGCTGTGTATTGTACGCTCGAGAGACCCCGGCAATGACAAAAGACACAGTAAAATGTTCCGTGAGAAATCAACTCTCACAGAGAACATTCGGTCCCAGCTGGACTCATATGTGCTCCGTTAAGAGCTGAATTAACACTGAACATTTCACTGTTACTGAGACGCGTATGCATAATCTATTTAACAAATATCCGTGTTTCAGCCACGTCTAAGCTGGCCGAGCCCCAGAAGCCCGTCCCGTCACTATAGCTGCATGCTACCACGGTTCACACGGAGTCAGCCGCGCAGGAAATGCCCATCATAACTGGACTCTATTGTGACCTTATAAGGCAAGGACTCCTCCCCCAATGGCGCCACAAAAACCACAATGTCCCCCCCCCCCCCCCCTCCCCCCCACAGTAAATTTATAGAATGCTGATCTGGGGGTCAATACCAGGGCAGTTTGGCCAGTTCTGGGAACACAAAACACAAAAGCGCAAAAAACCTCACACATTCTTTCAACCCCCAGCTTCACGTCCGCTCACCACCATTTTATTGTTTCACAACTCCTGTCAGTAAAATTAAACAATTTGTTTTTGTCAGGAAGACTACAGGCACTACTATTAACCCTTAAAGGTGTAAGATCACAAGTATGTGATTAGAATGGTCTTGCCTGAACACTCTAATGCTGATGTGTAACGGTCGCTACTGGTGACGGAAAGCAACGGAGTTCTAGAACGCTGACTTGGAATTTTGAGACAACATTCTAAAAAAAAGCCTACCTCTTTAACGGGTGAAATGTTCCCAAAGCAATTTAATGGAGCAAATGACCAGCCAACCTCAAAAGGTCTTCATCAGGTGCAGCTAGCTAGCTCCTTTAGCTGTACCTGAGGGACAAAAGGTTGTTTGCAGCACTATACTTATTGCAGTACAGCGTGTGGGTATCTCATTTCTCTCATGTGGACGTCAGTGGAGTTAATGATGACGATGATGATGAGGATGATGATGATGTTGCGTGGGGGCCGAGAGCCGTGTGTGACACTGTGCCAGCTCAATGCCCCCAGGGTCCCATAAGTCTGTCCACAGGACCCAAACTCTCCGCCTGCCCCCCCTCGCCGATTCTTACAGACATAAACACTCGCTTCCTCCTCGTGACGGCTCGCAAAATTCAGCCGGGTCGTTCAAAAACAACATGACCACGGAGCGGCTTTTCCCACTGGCTCTAAGAAGTGGTCCTTTTATTACTGGGCCCTTTTCTGTGTTAGCAATTGGAGCGGCAGGACAGTTCATCAGCGGACAACAATCCTTTGCCATCTTTACAGCTGTGACGTCACAATAGGTGACCTCACAATAGGAAATGTACACTTTGATTGTGACGGAGATGGAGGCGGGACAGAGGGAATGGCAGGGAGATGGAGAGAGGAAAAAGAAAGGAAGAGAGGAAGAGAAAAAGAGAGGGAGCGAGAGAGACCGACAGAGAAAGAAGAGAGAGAAGAAGTGAGAGAGAAAGGGAGGGCGAAAGAGAACGAAAGAGGAAGCACGAGTAAAAAAGACAGAAAGAGGTAGAGACAGGATGGAAGTTATCTGTCCATCTTGTTATCTGATCACGACTGTTTCAGTGGTCTCAGGTCCATGGGCACTGGGACATCCTGTTTATAATGAGAGAGAGAGAGAGAGAGAGAGAGGGAAAAGGAGAGAGGGAGGGGGAGAGAGAAAGAGAAACAGAGGGAGATAGAAAGGGGGGAGAGAGAGAGAGAGAACTATCAAACCAAAAACAACATCAAAAAGGAAAAAATGAATAAACCTAAGTCACAAATCATCAACACAATTGATGACCTCGCTCTCTGAGAGAGAGAGGAAGATAGTGGGAAAAAAAGAGAGAAAAAGAGAGACAGAGACAGAGAGAGGGAGGGATGTAAGTATCGGGGGGCTGGGTAATTTGGGTGAAAGGGGAGCAAGGGAGAGGGTGAGGTGCGGGGGTGCAGGGCAGAAGGGGGGATAGGTTCCTGAGAGCCGAAAAGAAGAGGATGGGAAGGAAAGAAGATGTGAGCGAAAAAGAGGAGGAGAGGTGGAGTGAGGCAGACCAAATAAGAGATGGAAAGAGCACAGAAAGAAGAACAGGATGAGCAAAAAGAGTGCGTGACAGATGAAAAAAAGAAAGAAAGTGAAAATGAAGTCTTCAGCACTGAAGACATTCCATCAGATTGTGTGGGAAATCAGACACAGATGTTTTTTCAAGATGAGGGAGCAATAAAAAAAAAAAAGAAAAGAAAAGGAAAACCCCAAACATTTTACAGTTATGTCCGTGATTACCAGAGAGCAGACAACGCGGACGGGAAGATAAACAGAGACGGGGCTTGTGGTGAAGAGCAGGGCTGGGAACAGAGGGGGTGGCGGCATCCCAGAAACCGCGAAACTGCGCCAAAAAACACGTTAACCCGCCACCCCCACGCCCCCACACCCCCGCCCCCTTCTCCGGCCCGGCCACGGGACGTCCCTGCTTCGCCGCTGGTCCTGGGTCGGCTCTCCGCAGGACACGACAGGCCGCTGATCTCAGATCAGTGGCAGGAAGCGCACGGGGAGAGAGAGCGATCCGGGACACAAAGGCCTCGAGATCAGCAGAATGGGAACTGAACCGAACCACCCCCCGGTTTTCAGAGCAGGGGGCACGGGCACAGCCAAAATGAGGCTGGCTATCCTGTCACCCCCTACCACCACCGCCCCCCCCCACCACCCCCACCCCCCCCCCCATCCTCAATCTGGGACGCCTTACGACACAGATGTGCCCACACAATATTTTAATTAAATCCACCGTTACTGGGGCTGTTAAGGTGTGGACTGAGGCCAGGAGACACAGAGAGACAAAAAAGAAAACCCACATAGCCTCACATAAAACCCTAGAAAATTTACTAGCCAGGCACTCAGCATTGCCTTCATCTGGTTTTCCTGGAACAAGAGCTCCCCCTTGTGGAATGTTAAGTACATAGTATGTCATTTTTTTCCCCCCGAAGGCAAAATGGAAAAAATATGGAATATACACAATGACCACTTTATTAGGTACACCTGTTTGTCAGAGCATATAGCCTGTGCCTTAAAAAAAGAGATGTGAAGAGTTTTTGTAGTTCTTTTGTTCAAACATCAGAATGGGCTATATGTGTGATCTAAGCGATTTTGAGCAGCAGTTCTTCGGGCAAAAAAAACACCTTGTGAATGAGAGAAGTCATAGGAAAACTGGCAGACTCAGCTAACAGCTAACAGAAATGCCCAAAATTAAGACAAAAGGGGCGTCCTTTTAGTACTAGTAAGTATACCTAGATGGGTGTACCAAAAAAGTGGCCACTTCCGTGTATATACTGTAAATGTCTCACATAGTACAATACATTGCAAAATATAATACATGTGATAGTGCATATTTGTGGATATTGTGTGTGTATATTACAAATATGTATTATGTACTTATGAAGAGTCACATTCTCTTGATAATATAAGCATATAGCATTTCCATAAGGGATTCTTCACTCCAAGGGGGTTTTCAGCCCTACAGCTGGACTCTACGTGGACACTGCTTGGAAATCCCCCCCCCCCCCCCCCTTTGCCCCCTCCCCCCACTTCCCTCATTCTTCCTGGCAACCAGAAAGAAATGGCGGTATTCCGAGAAAAAAAAAAGTATGTTTTTTCACGCTCGTTTGAGTACAACCATCCATTACCCCCCCCCCCCCCCACCCACCCCACAAACGCTACGGACTCATGATAACAAACAACTTAAAAGTTGTCTTTGCGCCCCCAAGAGGCCAAAGTCTTCATCTGCTGAATGTTTCAGTTTCTGCAGAACACAATTCCTGGTGGCGTTAAGACAGTGATTATATTTATTTAACTATTCCTTAGGCTTCAACGGTATCGCGCGCGGCACCCAAGTCATGCCGCGCCAGCAGACAAACACGCCTCTCTTCCGACGAAGGATTCTTCATTTTGCCAGACGCAAAGGCTCCCTCTCTGTCACGCTGCGAAAACAAGACGTCGCCCAAACCCGGCCAGTTATCAAAACCCCAAAGTCCAGTTTGTCCCGGGGAAGCAGAGCGGAGGCAAGTCTCTGCGGACGGAGGGTGTCAGCGAGCAGACCGGGGGTTCAAATGCTCAACCGAAATAAATACTTCAGATGAGTTTTGATAAAAATTCCTTCACCTCTCTGAGAATCCTGAACAAAAAGTTGTTTCCTTTACCATAACGTAGACAAAATAATACAATAATGTTGAATATTGTTGTACACAGAAACCTATTTTAAAATGGCCTGCAATCTGAATGAATTTTACTGGTGTCTCGAGAGTATATCTCAGGGCCCAAATGTCATTTCTGTAGAATTTGAAATTACACAGGAAAACTGTCATCCAACAACTTGAAAAAGCCATTCCTGCAAAACGAGGAAACTAAGAATGAAAATGATAATCTAGGGGAAAGTAGCCAGCTGGTGTTGCTATCATTTGTGGGACAATGGGAACAATGGTTTGAGCAGCTGACGTGAGGTGAGTCACTGCCATACCTTGGTCAAATAATTATTTGGCAAACTTTAATAAGACTGAATAAAGTTTCTGGAAATGTATAATGATTTTTTTTTTTAATCCTGTTTGGTTGAGTCTGTTGAGCAAACCTTAATCTGATCTACGGCTTTAGCGTGACCTTAGTCCCACGTGACCCCAGGATAAGCCAATGATTGTTCTGTGTGTTTATCTTCTTTCTTCAGTGAAGTGTGCAAAATCTCCAACGGGATCACGCGTCTTTAATGCGCCCGACTGCAGATTTCCCAATTATAACAGACCATAACAAATAGCATTTTAAGGCCAATAATAAAGAATACATAATAGGGTGATCGACTCAGTAGAAATTCTATGCCATTAAGAGGTTACAAAGAGTTTGAGAATTGAAAAACGATAGCGTCGGTTTCATATTGCACAGCTTAAGTGTTAATCGTGTTTTTAAATAATTGCAGGTTTAACCTATTTGACGTTGTGAATGTGATGGTTCTTTCTATGACGTCACAACGCGACCGAGCGCTGTCGGCTCATTTGATTGACGGTGTCAGACAGATGCTTAGTCGTGTCATTCTAAACTATCATTATGTTGCCTTCAAAAGGCACACGTCATAGGACTGGTGAAGTATCATTTTCAAACCAACACGGCGTTAAATCCCTCACAACCGTAGGGCGACTTTCCCAAGACCGCCTTCTCTCCATTTCCAGCTATGTAAACGTAACGAACAGGCATGTACAACTGTTATGAACTGTTTCTTCTTGCTCCGTTCTAATAAGAAGTGTTCCAGTTATGTATACATATTTAACGATAAGCAAATAACTTAAAATTGAAATAACTTAAAAGCTGCTGTCGTTCACATGTTGGTCACCGCGTCTGCTGTTGCCAAGTAACCGTGGTATCTGCGTGAGGAAGCTAAGCTTTGCAATTGCACAAGGAGCGGCAGCCAGGTAGGAGATAGCGGACTTTTTCATTGCTAGTGTTGTAAATCTAACTCACCCTTTACGGCGCGTTCATGTTACAACGCACAGCGTGCACTATATGATTTTATACAGGACTTCAGAGCGGTGTTTGCATCGCTGTTACGGTGTAACAAACTTTCTCAAAACGAACAATGGAATGCGGGACCAGGCTGTGATCACGTGGATATCGCTTTGATCACTATGCCCTTGGCGAGACGCATTGTTTACGGAAGCATAGGTCTTCTTAAATTACTCATTATATAGCCAACATAATTTTACTTCTTCTTCTTCTTCCTTCTTTTTACTTTGAGGAGCAGTTGTGGATTTAGAATGGCTGAACGACCCCTGGGTTCTGAATTGTGACGTCCTCTGTTCTCGTGCAGTGGCTGTCAGTCCATGGCCACCCGTATAGAACAGCTCGCGAGGCCCAAACCGAGCCACCTGAAATGGCCCGACCGGTACAGTAGCAAACAACAAGCACATAATAATGTCTGACGCGTGCCCTTCCCAAATTTTGCAGAAAGATAATTAATACGGAATTTGCCCTAACTTTCTCATATCTACTTAATTAATGTTTTATTTGTTGCAAATAAAAAAAGCAGAGCTTGTATAATCTGTTTATGCATGAATGTGCATGTGTGTATGTACACATCTACATGTGCGCATTATTGTTTGTATGTGGTCCGCTGCATGATATCATGTGACACTCGTGGAAGTCATTTTTGTCACAGCTGCGTGAGCTGCTTGCAGATCTTTCTGTTGCGTTTGCTTTATTCGCAGTCGGTCGGTGTACTGGCTGGACGAACTGCCCGGGAGAAGAAGAGGAGGCCCAACCACCTTCGGTACGAAACAAACAAATAAACAAACAAACAATTAAATAAATACAAAAGGTTTCACTGGCATGGTGGTGCAGAGGATAGCACTGACCTCACGGCAAGAAAGTCATGGGTTTGAATCCCGGCCGGGGCCTTTCTGTGTGGAGTTGTACATGGGGAGAACATGCAATGTCAGTTTCCTTCCGCAATGCAAGGACATGCAGGTTAGGCTAATTGGAGAGTCTAAATTGCCCCGTAGGTGTGACTGTGCAATTGAATGGTGTGTGTGTGCGTGTGTGTGCCCTGTGATGGTCTGGAAACCTGTCCAAGTTGTGTTCCTACCTCTTGACCACCGCATGCAGGGATCAGCTCCTGCACCCCCCCACCCCCGCAACCCTGAGCGGGTGTAATCATGGTTAAGTAATAGATGGGATGGGAGTTTTTTTGAATACATTACATTACAGGCATTTAGCAGACGCTCTTATCCAGAGCGACTTACACAACTTTTACATAGCATTTTTACATTGTATCCATTTATACAGCTGGATATATACTGAATCAATTTCGGTTAAGTACCTTGCTCAAGGGTACAACGGCAGTGTCCTTATCCGGGAATCGAACCTGCGACCTTTCGGTTACAAGCCCAGTTCCTTACCCACTGTGCTACACTCCGCCCATGAATAGATGGGATGGAAGTTTTTCCTGCTCTGTGTTGCTCCTGTCACCATGGTCAGACAGGAACGGAAACATTTTACACACCAGTGTTTCTTTACAGTGCTTGATTGGGTTAACTGAGTGTCTTATCTCTACAGTGTCGTGTAACTGCGTCTGTGTGACACAAACGATTTTAACGCCCCCTTTTTCTTTTTGGTGATCTGTGTTTTGGGCGTAGAGCTGACGCCCCGCTGGTTGGCGCTGTGTGACGGCAAGCCCCCCCGAGCCGGATTTCAGGACAACAGGTGACGAGCTCGCCACCCGTTTGTCACGTTGCTGTGTTGGGGGGGGGGGGGGGGGGGAGATTGTCTGTTCCCAGTCATTCCCATGTCTTTCTCCTTTCCTCACTCTCTTCTTACACTGCCCCTCATTTACTCTCGTCTCAAATGCCCCCCCCGACCCACCTCTGACCCCCCCCCCCCCGCACACACAGGTGTCTCTGTACCTGTGCTGTTACCTGCTGTCACAGTGTAACCTGCTCCTTTCTCCCACTCTCTCTCTCTCACTCTTCCTCTTCCTCTCTTTCTCTTCCTCTCTTCCCCTCCATCTCTCTCTCTCACCTCACTCTTTTTTTTCTCTCTCTCTCTCTCTCTTTGCCTGGTCCAGTAAACTTTATCGCTGTCAGATACATCACATAAATATTACCCTGGTGTATTATACGGTTCAGCACAAACAAATATGCCTTCAGATCAATTTCATAAAAGCATTTAAGCCAATGAACTTCGGGAAGCACAAGTGACCACATTTCAAGCTCTGTTACTGTTTCTTCTTTTTTCCGTCTCTCCTCCCTCGCTCTCCCGCTCCATCCTCTTGGTTCCCCCTCCCTTTGTCTCTCCTCCTTATTTTTCTGTCTTTCTCCCTTTAAATCTCTTTTATCCTCCTCCTCTCTTGCAATCTTTCCTTCCCCCGCTGTCCCTTTCTCCCCCCTCTCCTCTCTCCCTTCCACTTTTGCTCCCTTTCTTTCTGCCTCTCGTTCTCTCTCTCTGCCCCATCCCTCTGTCCATCCCTCTTTCAATTCAAGGTGCTTTATTAGCAGACTGTTAAAATGGGTTACCGAAGTAACGTTTCTTTCAATCACTGTCCCCTCTGCCCTTTTCCCTTTATTGCTCCCTTTCTCTCTCCATCTCTCTTTCCCTCTCTCATCCCCACTGTCTTCCTCTCCGCTCCTTCCCTCTCTCCCTTCTCCCCCTTTATCTCCCTCTATGTCCTCATCTCTGGCATGTTACTAACCTCTGTGTCCTTTTCTCCGTCCCTTCCTCTCACTCTCTCTCCTTCCCCTCTCTCTACCCCCTCTACCCCTCCTCTCTTGTCTCTCTTATCCTTCTTTCCCTCTCCCTCTTTCTCTCCCTCTCCATCCTCCTCCTTCTCTCTTTTAACCTTTTAATCTACTTCTTCTCTCTTTCTCTCTGTCCTTACCTCTCACTCTCTCCTCCCCCTCTCTACTCCTTCTTTCCTCTCTCTCTTCCTTCTCTCCCTCTCCCTCTTTTTTTCTCTGTGCATCCTCCTCCTCTCTCCTGCTCCATCCTAACACTCTCTCTTTCTTCTCTCTGTCCCTCCCTCTCACTCTCTCTCATCTCTCTTCTCACTCTCTCCCCATCCCTCTCCCTCTTTCTCTCCCCCTGTCCTCTCTCCTGCTCTCCCCTCACCCCTCTCTCTTCCTTCTCCCTGTCCCCCCTCTATCTCCTCCCTCTCTTCCTCTCACTATCCTCCTCCTCTCCCTCTCTCTCTCCCCCCTGCTCGGTCCCTCCCCCTCCCTCCCCCTCCCTCTCCCTCCCTCTCACTCCCTCTCACTCTCCTCCCTCTATCTGTCCTTCCCTCTCTGTCCCTCCCTCTCACTCCCTCTCACTCTCCTCCCTCTATCTGTCCTTCCCTCTATCTGTCCCTCCCTCTCTCCCTCCTGCTTGGTCCTTTCTCAGGAGGCCCCCCGTATGGGAGGTGACCGCTGCAGCACTCAGAGGTGCCCCATCAGAGAGAGTCTGTTCCCTGGCTCAGCCCCGCCTTCCCGTCCAGGGCTGGCAGCCCGGCCGCCCCCTGCTGGCCAAAGTGAGTAATGCACCCTCCCTCCTCCACGCTGTGGACCCGGTGGCCACTTCTCCTTTCCTTGTCTCCCTTACTCTCCTGCTTGGCCGTGGGTTCTGTGTCTTTGTCTCGTATCTTCGATCGCACTTTCGTTTTCTAAGAGTCACCTTTTGAACGACTGTGAAACCCAGTTCTCCTCTCCCTCCTCTCTGATCTGGCTGACGAGCTGGGCCTCTTCTTTTTTCTTTTTTTTCTTTTTTTTTTTTTTGGCGATCACGCTCAGCGGGTCTCCCACGCCCGCCTCGCTTCCTCTTTCTGTTTCGCTCTCGTTCCAGCGACGCGTCGCCAGCAGATTCGCAGGTTTCTTTTGTTTTTTTTCTCTTCTCCTCTCTGTTAAAATGGCCGCCGGGGGGCCAGGGTACTGACAGCTGAAACGCCAGCCCTGGTCTGGCGCATCGACCTGCTCCGCGCTCTGGATTCAAACCCTCACCACGCCACTCAGGCTGGGTGCTGTGCTTAGAGAAAAGCAGCATTTGATATAGTCTGTCTGTCTGCACTGCCACCCCCGCACGCCTCCCTGGTATTTAAAGTTTTTCTTTTCCGTGGTGTGGATAATGGCCAGTCCTTTCACAAGGCAACACCGCCTCAGACGAAACTGCCTTCTTAGATACAGAGTTGCCCACTCTGCTCTGCCTGCAGCCATTTCCTGTGTAAGGCAATGGACCTGTGCTAAGTTAGCGACCTCTTAAAAGGAGGACAGGTGCTTTTTGTTATGAAAATCCTGTGCTGCCTCATTAAAAAAAAAACTCTCGTTGAAAGAAACAGAGAGAGAAGCAGTAAAATGTGCAGAGTGTATTTCGGGACCCCTGCCAGGTTTGTATGAAGATTTTTGAATAAATAACGCAAAAGAATATTTGTAAGCACTAATAGTTCGTATTCCTCCAATGTCCAGAAATGAATAAGGAGGCTTTTTTTCAGTTTCTGGTAAGTTGTAGAAAGAAAAATGAACTTGCTTTAGATTTTGATTAAATGGATTGCATGTCTTATAAATACCACTGGTATCTGATGAGCTACAGGACAACAGAGGCAGTGAAAATTGGCCTGAATTAAAACAATATCTGTCCTTAGCGTTGAATAACAAACATGTTCCATGTGCAGATTTTTCAGTTCAAAAACAAAACTTAAGGGCAAGTTTTGATTAAATCCTGGTATTTACTTTTTTATTGAACTTTTTCTTCTTCTTTGCAAACACAATCTGACAGTTTCAGGAGTCACTAATTTCTTCTATGCTGTTTTAACCCTACGTCATCCTTCTGTCACCCCTCTATAACTTCTGTATCACTCCCATGTGACCACTCTGTTACCCCTCTATCTCTCCCATGTGACCACTCTATTACCCCTCTATAACTTTTATGTGACCACTCTGTCACCCCTGTCACCCCTCTATCACTCCCACGTGACCACTCTATTACCCCTCTATCACTGCTCTATTACCCCTCTATCACTCCCATGTGACCACTCTATTACCCCTCTATCACTGCTCTATCACCCCTCTATCACTCCCACGTGACCACTCCATTACCCCTCTATCACTGCTCTATCACCCCTCTATCACTCCCACGTGACCACTCCATTACCCCTCTATCACTGCTCTATTACCCCTCTATCACTCCCACGTGACCACTCTATTACCCCTCTATCACTGCTCTATTACCCCTCTATCACTCCCACGTGACCACTCCATTACCCCTCTATCACTGCTCTATCACCCCTCTATCACTCCCACGTGACCACTCCATTACCCCTCTATCTCTCCCATGTGACCACTCTATTACCCCTCTATAACTTTTATGTGACCACTCTGTCACCCCTGTCACCCATCTATCACTCCCAAATGACCACTCTCTCACCCCTCTACCACCCCTCTATCACTCCCATGTGACCACTCTATTACCCCTCTATCACTGCTCTATTACCCCTCTATCACTCCCACGTGACCACTCCATTACCCCTCTATCACTGCTCTATTACCCCTCTATCACTCCCACATGACCACTCCATTACCCCTCTATCACTGCTCTATTACCCCTCTATCACTCCCACATGACCACTCCATTACCCCTCTATCACTGCTCTATCACCCCTCTATCACTCCCACGTGACCACTCCATTACCCCTCTGTGACCCCTCTGCAGCCGAAGCCGTCTGCCTGCTCTACAGTGCCCAGCTCCCGGGTGTGTGAGCTGGCGTGCCCCAGGAAGACCAGGCCCCCTTCGCTGCTGCTGGGCGACGCCCGGCCGTCCCTCTCCGGCCTGAGGACGCGAACCCCGTCCACCCGAATTCACCACCTCGCCGGTGAGTCACTGTCCCAAACCCTGAACCTGCCCCCCTCGCTTACCCGGGGTCTGTGAATCACTGTCCCAAACCCTAAACCTGCTCCCCTCGCTTACCCGGGGTCTGTGAGTCACTGTCCCAAACCCTGAACCTGCCCCCCTCGCTTACCCGGGGTCTGTGAGTCACTGTCCCAAACCATAAACCTGCCCCCCTCGCTTACCCAGGGTCTGTGAGTCACTGTCCCAAACCCTGAACCTGCCCCCCTCGCTTACCCGGGGTCTGTGAGCCACTGTCCCAAACCCTGAACCTGCCCTCCTCGCTTACCCGGGGTCTGTGAGTCACTGTCCCAAACCATAACCCTGCCCCCCCCCCCCATTTACCTGGGGCCTGGGAGTCACAATCCGCACCTGAACCCACCCCCCCATCCCCCCCCCGCCCCCGGTGAGTCACGCCCCGAGCCGTAAAAGAGCCGGGTGTAATGGCTCGCCTGTTTCGGCTGGAGGAAGTGAGAAAGTGAACGTGAACACAGTCGAGGGTAATTGTTTTTGGGAAAAAAAATGTGACCAGCCGGCTATGCTCTCTGTGCTCTCTGTGTCTCTGTGCTCTCTGTGTCTCTGTGTCTCTATGCTCTCTGTGCTCTCTGTGTCTCTATGCTCTCTGTGCTCTCTGTGTCTCTGTGCTCTCTGTGTCTCTGTGCTCTCTGTGTCTCTATGCTCTCTGTGCTCTCTGTGTCTCTGTGTCTGTGTGCTTTCTGTATGCAGACTTGCATTTTTAATGCCTCTGAGCACACAGAGTTTATCAATAAATGATACAACTATAATAACTAACAGTGTTTATACTGTTTTATAATATGTTTAGTTATAACAGTAACATAAACAAATCATCTCTCTCTCTCTCTCTATTTCTCAAAATCCTGGCTCTTTTCCCCCCTTCTCCTCTTTCTCCTCTCACTCTTCCTCTCTCTCTGTCCCCCTTCTCTCTCTCTCTCTCTCTCTCTCTGTCTCCCCCTCTCCACCCCCCTCTCTCTATCCCCTCCCCCTCCCCCCTCCCCTCACTTTCTTCCCCTCTCTCTGTCCCCCCTCTCTCCACCCCCTCTCTCTATCTCCTCCCCCTCCCCCCTCACTCTCTTCCTCTCCCCCCTCCGCCTCTCTCCCCCTCTTCCTCTCCCCCCCTCCCTCTCCACTCCCTCTCTCCCCCCCCTCCCCCTCACCCTCCCCCCCCCCCTCTCTCTCTCTCTCCCCCCTCAGTGCCCAAGCTCACTCACCCTCAGTACCTGCAGGGCCGGCCGGTGTCCTGGCCCGTCCTGGGCCCGGCGCGGGAGGCGGTGGCCAGCGACAGGGTGCGGGTCCTGGCCCAGCCCAAACTGCGCCAGGTGCAGGAGAAGGGGTACGACCCCTTCACCGTCCGGCCGGCCGCCTGCCGAGCCAGCGCCACGCCCAGGATCCTGGAGCTCAGCGAGCCATTACCGCGGAAACGCTGGCAGAAGTAGGCGTGGCCAAGCGGGAGGGACAGGGCAGCGCTCTTCTCTCTAGCGCCCCCTACTGAGTGTCCTCAAAAACGTGTTCTCCAAAGGATCCCTCCAGCATCACCTAAACGTCTAGAACGGCGCTGCCCAGCCCTGCTCCTGGAGATCTTTCATCCTGTAGGATTTTCACTCCAACCTTAATTTTGGCACAGACCTGATTCTACTGATTAGCAGCTCAGTGAGATCTCTAGCTGTTGAGTGAGGTGTGCTTTGCTAGGGCTGGAGTGAACCAACCTACCGATTGGTAGATGTCCAGGGACAGGGTTGGGCAGCCGTGGTCTAGCAACATTCACTCCCGAACATCCCTGAAACGTTTCCCCCCAAACATCCAGACAATATTTCCTACCAAATGTTCTTCCACATCGCCTTCCAATAACGTCCAGGGAACTCCTCCTCCCCAATGTCCTGCCAGGCTCTCCTCCCAAATATCCTTTTTTTTTTTTAACGATCATTCAGGGATGTGTCCAGTTGCATCTTTATAGCTAAATAACCAAACCTTTCGCCACCTCGTTGGTGAATCAGCTAATATTTCTTTGAAAAAGGAGTTGTCTTACACCCAGTAAAATGCAGATGTCATGAAGAAGCTATCCCTTCATCAGCTCCACATCAACGGTGCCTCACAATCTACGAACAGACAAGGCTGAGAACGTACCTTTAAACTGCTTATTTATGCTGATGAACTAACCCACATTTTTTGTAGTGATCACTCACCTGTGATTCTCAGGTTACTGCAACACCATTGTGTTACCTTTGTGCATTTGGAAATATACAGCTATATATGAAATATGAAATGTGAACAAGGAGGTAACATAAAATCATTGCTTGAAAAGAGTTGCTTTTGAAAAGATGTTTCTTTGTTGTTTGTTTTATTACAATTGACGTAAAGACCGTAAAAAAAAAAGGAATTTTACAGGTAATGCTGGGTGATCCACATTTTAATTCATTTTGATTTAATAACCAAAAACATATTCCAGGATTCAGTATCACATCCCGCTTCTCTGCTGGTGTCTGTGGAATAACAGCACTGTAGACCTATTTCATCCCTGGTGTGAGAGTAGCGAGACAAACACAAAAGATGAACGTACAAACATTTTGTGACATAAACAACTTGCCACAGTAAACAACTTGGTTTTAGTGTGTGAGCCCATGTTGCCTGTCTGGTTCTGGGCATTGTATCTGACATGACCCTGAAACCATGCTTTAAAACAACAGGGGAAAAATGCACTGTGTGTGTATACTGTAATTTGTAATACATTTAAGACTTGCACAAATATTCCCCCATTGTATAACTGGATGTTAATACCTGTTAAGTTAAATAAAATCATTCTTAAAACTGCCATGGCTATGCTTTTCAGATTATATCTTGGTTTTTGAGAGGCTGATGGTAAAGTTGCCACTTTTAACAGTTGATCCAAAGCTGTGCACCTGTGACATCACTTCCTGTCATCAACGGTCTTCATGGTTTAACGTCGGTTTTGTGGTCTTTAATTTAGAGTTCCTCTCCTTTTAATGTCTTTGAGCCCCTCTATTTGCCTGAGTTGTGTATGTTATATAATGTTCTATAACATATATATTTTTTTAAGCTGTTCACGTAAAAAAGTTACCCTCAAACTGAACAAAGTGTCTGACTGGACCGTTACGACCTAATGCTCCTTGTTTAAAATTTGTCAGACCCTTTACAGGCCGAGACAACGAGCAAGCTGAATTTCATGGATTTGGATTTGCAGGTATACTCTGTCTCTGAAAAATTAAAACGTTTTCGCCGCATTTTATTTCTCCAACACAGACACACTGGTGAATGGCCGCTTTAACCCATTCAAACGTCTCTTTCTAGACATTGCAACCTCCTGAGTGATGTTTGATTTTATATTAAACTTTTTTTATTGGAGCATACGACTGATTATTGTAAGCCTTGTCAGGGAATTGGGTGTGGTGTCAAATTATTCAAGCGCAGGGGTTTAATTACAGTCTTACTCTTGTCTGACCTACAGCCCACATTTTAAGTTACAAGTTGCAGCTGTGACGGAGAAAGTACGACATTCATTGAAATCCAATCGGTTAATTGCATTGCATTTTGGCACAGAACATTTTAATGTTTGAAAAGCATAACTCAAGGTGTACACAGGCTATTAATATAATTTAATTTACGCTGTTGAAGTTGGCGTTGATGTTGTTAATGTCAAATAAGTGGTTGTCATAAGTGAAACCGGTTCATATGAATAACTCATTTTAAAGGATTTTTGAACCGAAATGAAAAATGTAAAGTGAAAAAATTCATGGAATGGCGTTTTTTTTTTCTAAAACGCAAACAAGAATGACACCTTCAAACTTCTACTCTCGGACATAATGTAGGATATCCTTTCTGTTTTATCATCCATGCGTTCGTGAACAAACTGAGCCTGTTTTTCTTTTGTTTGTTTGTTTTGTATTTTACAATACACATACCGTTCCCCTTTATACATCACATATCATTATCCTCTTAGCTGTAACGCGCTGCACCAATAAACCAGGCGACTCAAATGCTAGACCTCTAGAACATCCGGGCAACTCCCCTCACTCTACGTAGGATCGGAATGGCGGAGGTAAGTAAGCGAAAGCGTAGAGGAAGAATAGAAACGCCGAATTATTTTTGTAACAGCGAGCCGTTTCGGGAACTTGAGGCGCAACAGGGTGTCGATTGTATTTTCGACTGTCGTATCAGTCCGCTTCAGCAGGGCGTGTGCGGCCGTAGCGTTGATATCGGAGGAAGAAAACCCGGGGGCACTGCCTCCGATAAATTCGCAGTCTGGAGCCTCTCGTTCTTCACGAACCATTCTCGGGCTGCCAGATAGTGCTCCATATGAAAGCATAGGAGACCGATGCGGCGTCGGTGCTGAATAGTGTCCCAGGTGTGGCCCGATGAGCATGCGTGATGGCTGAATTGTTTGTAAACTTATTTTAGTCCGCGTCCGGCTAACGATGTCAGGCAATGTCAGCATCCCTCCTGTCTAAGTGTCATTTTTAGGAATGTTAAGACCATTTTCGAAATTGTGAGAGAAAGAATAACTTGTTGGCGTTCAGCACCCGGCGTTTTGGAAAGCAACCTGGCTAATATTTCAGGTGGCCTGAGCTAACACAACTACTAAACGTGCCTTCTTGCTCGTGATAAAAATTTCGTCTCACTCCACTTTTGAAAAAAAGGTGTGGATGTTTCAGACTTCTTTACAAGTGTTAGTTAAATGGTAAATTGGATCGGTTAGTTCGGTTGTTTACGCAGTAGTAGTCCTTATGATTGATATTATATGGGGTAGCCCATTTAATATGAATGTTTAATTGCAGAAGCAAAAGTTTTGCTAGTTGTATAGTTAGTTTGTAAACCATATGGTTCCTTCTTGTTATAGAATGCCTTTGATGTCAAATACTTTGCAATGAAGTTCTGTTGCGTCGCAGATAATCATGTTGGCGGCTGTGTAATTGTACTCTGGTTTGCATCTTTATTTCCTCGTCTGAATTTTTTATGTGCAAGATTGATTTTTTCTATTTTCTGACTACCAATAAAGTTTTTAATTTTTTCCTCGAATGTTTCCAGCCCTCTAGTCACGTTAAAAGTTCCTCGAAGGTATTTCTGGTTATGTTTACTACAACCTGAGCAATATATTTCACATTCTTGAATTGTACATGTTCTCAACCATCTTTGCCAAAATGTATTCAAGTATACATTTTCAGTCCTAGTCTTTTTTTTTGGTCACGCATTTGGAGTCCCACTTGGAAGACGGAATGTGTTTAATTGCATTTTGAATGAATGAAAGAATGAATCATTGCATTTATATAGCACTTTTCCGAACACTCAAAGTGCTTTACAGTGATGAGTGAGAACTCACCTCACCCACCACCAATGTGTAGCACCCCCCTGGTGAATTCTCACCTGTGAATATCAGCTGTTTCGAACTTTGATCATTGTCTGGAAATACGTTACGTTAATCAAAATGATTTTGATTGATCTTAACACTGTGGCCTATGATAAAGTGATAGTCTGCACACTATCAGCCTCTGATACAGGAAGTGACGCCATCATAAGTGTGTAAAATTAACTCCTAGCACGTAGCAGTCTGAGCCATTCCAGGTCTTACGAGATACAGATCCACAGCTTCACGGGAGGCCGGTGGGGTGGATTCCATTCATTGCACTATAATCTTCTTCTAGTAAGACCTTGGAGTGGCTCGAACCGCCATGTGGTGGTACTGCAGGTCCACATTCCTGCACCGCACCTTGTATTTATAGTTTTTATGCCTCCGTGACGGCACAGCCATGGCCGGAGGCATTGTGTTTTCGGGTTGTCCGTCCTTCCGTCCGTCCGTCCGTCCTTCCCGATTCGCGTGAATGCGGTATCTCAGGAACGCCTTGAGGGAATGTCTTCAAATTTGGCACGAACGTCCACTTGGACTCAAGGATGAACTGATTAGATTTTGGTGGTCAAAGGTGAAGGTCACTGTGACCTCACAAAACAAGTTTTTGGCCATAACTCAAGAATTCATATGCTAATTATGACAAAGTTTCACACAAATGTCTAATAGGATAAAAATGATGAAGTGACAACATTTTATATCCAAACGGTCAAAGGTCAACAGAGCACTGGCTACTGGTTGGGGGAGGCATACAACCGCGAGGCGGTATTTCTAGTTTTAAGTGATCGAGGGAAGAAAATAATCAGCATCGCCTCAGAATGTTGTCAGACATTCTCATCCACTTCTTGCCAGAAGTGCTGCTCAGAGAACAAATTCATTTGTTTCTAAAATGCCCCCTCCCTACCCATTTTTGGCTGGACCGCAACAGCGGGACCAGCCCTACCAACGTGAATGTCTGTGACCGAGTGAGTGACTGAGTGATGAAGTTACACCATTGGTCGGCCGAGTTATGAAGTTACACCATTGGTCAGCCGGAGAGGTCCAGCCTAGGTTTTGACCTGGTCTTGTTTTATTTTCCGCCAATTTGTAATTTCCAAACACCGCTCATCGATTTCGGGAGAGTGTAGACGAGCAGGTGCCCTCCTCCGATGTCACATGACATCACCCGCTGCTTCCTGTCACACTGCGGCCTATTGGTCATGGGCAGTATCACACACCCGAGTCGGAGGAGGACCACGCGTTTGCTGCTCGATGTTGGGGATGCCGTGAGCGCCTCGATCGACCAGTGGGGGGTCGCTCTTGTACGACGAGACGTGATTGTCCCGGCAAATGAACACTCAGATACAACCCTGCTGGCTATAGTCGACACTGACACAATCTCTTTCTTTTAACATGACTGTTGAAAATGATCTGCCTGTCTATCATTCATCCTTTCTTTCCTTCTTTCTATCTTTCTTTCTCTCCCCCCCCCCCCCCCCCCCCCCCCCCCCAGCTGGTCCAATGGGCTCAGGAGAACGCAGCTTTGCTCTAGCGGAGACACGGGGGGGCTGTGGCGGTTATGGGCTGCAGGGGGAGGAGGATGGATCTCCACAGCGGGCCAGGACCCTAGAGGACCTGGAGAGGAGCCTGTCAGCCACGCGGGTGGGCCTACAACGTTTTACCCTCTTACTCCCCTGGGTGATGGGGCACTCTGGACGGGACCATAGGGCGCCTCGGGCTACCCCAAAAAAAAAGTTTTTTTAAAAGTCTTTAAATCCCAAGTGTAATCATCATTTTGAACTCTTAAGTGCACTGCAACGGTCGGTCTGCTCTGCTCTTGCACACATTGTGTACTGTTCAGGTCATTCAATTCAATTCAGTTCAGTTTCATTACAGAGAACAGTCACAGAGACACTTTACAGAGTAGCAAAGGAAAGAGACAGAGCAGAAAGAGCAAACACCAGGCCTGAACCCCGAAATAGCAAACACATAAGGCAAAGCAGGGGATCCATGAGTATACACTCGCTAACTTGAGCAGACACATTTGCCTGATATTTATTTAGAGGCTAACTTTAACCCTTTGCGGAATAGGTGTTTTTCTGGAATGTTTTTTTTCCAGAATTCTAAGCCAGTGTTCTAGAACTCCATTGCTTTCAGTTGCCAGCAGTGATTGTTACATCAGCATTAGAATGTTCCGTTAAGAACATTCTAATTGCATATTTTTGCGATCGCACACCTTAAAGGGTTAAAGATGGTAAATGCACCTGTCCACTGATACACACGGTCGCAAAAAAAAGAAAAAAGGAAGGCCTACCTATCTTCACTCTCCTGCCCCTCACTATCCAAAATGGTGGTCTGAGTTTGTGCCTCGAGCAGAGGAGGGCTGCTTTCCGTGATGCGATGGCAAGGGTGTCAAATTCAAGTTCCCCGCTGAAGTCCTCTCTTCCCCGCCCTGCCCCCCGCCCCGTCCCGCCTGCAGACGGATGAGATGCCACTGGAAGAGCTGCTGGCGCTGTACGGGTACGAGGTGTCGGACCGAATTTCGGGGAACGCCAGCGAGCCCACGGAGCTTCCAGCACACCTGCCAGGCATGACCTTGGACAAGGTGAGGCCCGCACGCTGCCGTCAGCGCACGCGCCTTAAACTCACCTGTCCGCACTGCTGGTGTAGGTTTGGGGCCTTAGACGAGGGGAGGGGGAGGGGGAGGGCGAGGAGGAGGGGAGGTTCCCCAAACTTACCTGCCGATGACCCATTTATAAACGTCTACTTACCCCAGCAGGCTTGAAGACACATTGTCTGTTCTTAGTGAGACTCAGGGGCTGTTTCACTGACCAGATGAGCCGTTTTGGGTCCTTTTGTATTTTCTCTTCTGATTCATATCTGTAATTTATTAAAACATTAATAAATGATGTTAAATAACTTTAATCTTCACCCTTGGCTTAAAGCAGCAGGCGGTGCATAGTTTGCAGGGGGGAATCATGGGTGTTGAAGTCAGTGGTGAATTGGTGGTTAATGTAGCCGACGTGCCAGGGTCAGCTGCCTAAATGCGACGATCTGATTGGTGGGTTTTTGGACTGCGTCTCGCAGGACCAAATTGCGAAGGACCTGCTCTCCGGGGAGGAGGACGAGGAGACGCAGTCGCCGCCCGATGACCTCACGCCTTCCGTCACCTCCCACGCCTCCGACCTCTTTCGCCTCCACCTCCGAGGTGAGCTTCACGCAGGAAACCCGCCCACTTCCTGTGACATCACTTCCTGTCTGGAGAAGGGCTTTCAGGGCGAGTACGGTGCTTCAGAACAGGGGTGGGCGAAGGTGGGCAGTGTCTGTTTCTGTATTTCATACCAACCTCTGTCCTTAATTTTTTAAAAATTAGCCCAGTCATTTCTTAATTCGTATTTTTGCTACATTTTTTTATAAGTTCATGAATGATCCGGCTCCCTTTGGAAGCTTGTTTGTGGTTTTTACCGAAGGCTCGGCGTCCGATAGAGACCGAGGAGCCGCGCTCCCTCGTCCGCGACCCGGAAAGTCCCGACTGCCCTTCAGGCCGCATGAACTAAAAGCTGAAATTCCGCCAGCGGAACGTTGTTTGTTTAAAGGTTCTGAGTGGCAGTTGGCTCTTTGATTGTGGAGCATTGTGGGAATGGAGATGAGTAACGATCCCTGGCTGTGCTCATCATCCCCTTTGACACTAGCGGCCTCTTCCCGTGAATTTCGGTGCCGTTTTGCTCCCAAATGTTCTTCCAGCTTTGACTGTGGTTACGGACAATCCGGGACTACCAGAATGCGCACACACACACACACACACACACTTTTCTGGGACTTTTCTCAGAATTATGACTCACACCCACTCTCTCTGTTCTGCAAACAGTGTAAGAATCCTGCAGAAATTTTTTTCCGTGCAAAAAACCGTCAGTTGCTTCTGCTGATGGCTGACTGTGCTCGCGAAGGAAGGAAATAATCCTGCCTCTCAGTTTTTGTCAGAGTTGAGGGCAAACCCCAGCCCGCGTGTGTGTTTGCGGAGACCTTGTGAAAGATGGACAATAACGGAGGAGCCCTCCTAAACTGAGCTCTCCTGAAACGTTCCAAACCCCCCGGGAAGTGTTGCTAAAATGCTCCTCTTGGCCTCCTGGAGATGGGGTTGCCAGGTTGGGCTGCCTGTGGTTAGCGGTAGCCGTGGGTGTGGGTGGGGGGGCTAGGGGCAGCAGGTAGACCAGATGAGTCACAGTGAGTCACAGGTGAGTCACAGGTGAGTCACAGTTGCGGCGGTGTCTTCCAGCGCATGTCCAGGTGGGCGAGGGCAGGGACAGCTCTGGCGGCTCGTCGGACGACGACTCGGAGGCCAGCTCCACTCCGTCCAGCGAGGGCCGCAAGGTGAGAGGGTCAAAGGTCAGCCCGGTACGGCTGTTCTCCTGCGAGCAAATCGGGCTCAGTGTGTGTGTGTGTGTGTGTGTGTGTGTGTGTGTGTGTGTGTGTGTGTGAGTGTGTGTGTGTGTGTGTGTGTTTCTCAGTAGCTGAGTGTGTGTGTGTGTGTGTGTTTCTCAGTAGCTGAGTGTGTGTGTGTGTGTGTGTTTCTCAGTAGCTGAGTGTGTATGGTGTGTGTGTGTGTGTGTGTGTTTCTCAGTAGCTGAGTGTGTATGGTGTGTGTGTGTGTGTGTGTGTGTGTGTGTGTTTCTCAGTAGCTGAGAGTGTATGGTGTGTATTCCTGTTTCAGGACATCATGGTGGGCCCTCAGTACCAGGCCCTAATCCCCCCTCTGAGCCCCTACGCCTGCCAGGAGAGAGGTGAGCTCCTCTGCCCCTGTCCTCCTGTCTGTCTGTCTGTCTGTCTCTCTGTCTCTCTGTCTGTCTGTCTGTCTGTCTGTCTGTCTGTCTCTCTGTCCTCCTGTCTGTCTGTCTGTCCTCCCGTCTGTCTGTCTGTCTCTCTGCCTGTCCTCTTGTCTGTCTGTCTGTCCTCCCGTCTGTCTCTCTGTCCTCCCGTCTGTCTGTCTGTCTGTCCTCCCGTCTGTCTCTCTGTCCTCCCATCTGTCTCTCTGTCCTCCCGTCTGTCTGTCTGTCTGTCTGTCTATCCTCCCATCTGTATGTCTGTCTGTCCTCCCATCTGTCTGTCTCCCTGTCCTCCCGTCTGTCTCTCTGTCCTTCCATCTGTCTGTCTGGCTGTCTCCCTGTCCTCCCGTCTGTCTCTCTGTCCTCCCGCCTGTCTGTCTGTCTGTCCTCCCATCTGTCTCTCTGTCCTCCCATCTGTCTCTCACTGTCCTCCCCTCTGTCTCCCTGTCTTCCACTCTGTCTCCCTGTCCTTCTGTCTGTCTCTCTGTCCTCCCGTCTGTCTGTCTGTCTGTCTGTCTGTCCTCCCGTCTGTCTCTCTGTCCTCCCGTCTGTCTGTCTGTCTGTCTCTGTCCTCCCGTCTGTATGTCTGTCTGTCCTCCCGTCTGTCTCTCTGTCCTCCCGTCTGTGTGTCTCTCTGTCTGTCCTTCTGTCTGTCTGTCTGTCTCTGTGTCCTCCCGTCTGTCTGTCTGTCTGTCCTCCCGTCTGTCTGTCTCTCTGTCCTCCCATCTGTCTCTCACTGTCCTCCCCTCTGTCTCCCTGTCCTCCTGTCTGTCTGTCTCCCTGTCTTCATCTGTTTTGTCCTCCTATATCAGTCCTTCCCTCTTCTATCACGTCGGACAGTCAGTCATTCAGGTCTTCCTGTGTAACATTACTGCCCCGCCTCCTGCCCCGCCCCTTTCTCCCCCTCAGCCTATGAGAATGAGGACCAGCTCCTGTGGGCCCCGGGGGTGCTGCCGGGGGAGGTGGTGGAGGACTTCCTGTTGCGGGCCCAGGGGTGGGGCGGCGAGGACGGGGCGAGCGAGAACCCCACTTCCGGGGACATTGTCCGGGACAGTGAACAGGTGAAAGGTCACTCCGGCACAGGCTGTTTCTGATTGGTTCGCTTTCTCCCGGGGAACTCGGCGTGCACGTGATGCATCATGGGTCTCCCCTTCTGTAATTACGATGCAGTCAGATTGCGTTGGGTTGCCAGGTTCACTTTCACCAGTGCAATGCGATGGATGAATCTCCCCCCCCCCCCCGTTTGTAATTTTGCCGTGCGTGACTCCTCTGGCCCCTGCAGGCGCTGTACGAGCTGGTCAAGTGCAGCTTCAACATGGACGAGGCGCTGAGGAGGCTGCACTTCAACGTCAAGGTGTTCCGAGGTGAGGCCCGCGTGACCGACGTAGCGCGCGCGTGCGCGATGTAGCATAGTGTTGGCGATTTAGCGTAGCGTTCGCAATGTAATGTAGCACGCGCGATGTAGCGTAGTGTTCTCAATGTAGCGTAGCATGCGCGATGTAGCGTAGTGTGCGCAATGTAATGTAGCGTAGTTTGGGCAATGTAGCATAGTGTGCTCGATGTAGCGTAGTGTGCGCAATGCAATGTAGCGTAGCGCGCAATGTAGCATAGTGTGCACAATGTAATGTAGCGTAGTGTGCGCGATGTAGCATAGCACGCGCAATGTAGCGTAGCCTGAGCAATGTAGCGCATGCGCTCCGTTGCGCATTGCGTAATACACGTACGCTTGAGCTCTGCGTGGGGCTCAAAATGAGGCCTGGGCCTGGCGTCATTACTGTAAGACCCGAACCAGCCCGATGTGCTGTAGCCGGAGTCTAAGCCCGAACTCCGTGGAGCGCCGGTCGCTGGAATAACTATCCAGCAACAGCATTCAGCGCAGTAGAAAACAATGCAGTGTTTCCCACAGGAAAGCTGCTACTGGTGAATGTGTTTTTGCCATCTCAGAGTCACAGCCAGCTGTTAAAAACGATCGACAACAACGATGCGAAGCTAAGCGTCTAGTTTTCACGTTGTAAAACAAGCACAGCGTACACATTGTAAGGCACGTCCACTGGAACACATTCTCACACACACACACACACACACACACACACACTGCTGGCGGAGTGAGGGAGATGCACCTGTTTCCTGTGTAGCGCTGTTCCCTTCCTCCTGTCTAACAGCTCTCTCTCTCTCTTTCTGTCTCTCTGTCCCTCTCCCTCCCTCTCTCTCTCCCCCCTCTCTCTCTGTGTCCCTCACCCCCCTCTCTCCCCCTCACTCCCTCTGTCTCTCCCCCCTCTGTTTCTCCCCCTGCTCTCTGTCCCTCTCTCTATCTCTCTCCCTCTCTCTTCCTGCTCTCCCTCCCTCTCTTTTCCTCTCTCCCTTCTCCCCCCTCTTCCTCTCCCCCAACCCCACTTCTCTTTCTCTCTTTCATCCCTCTTTCTCTCTCTCTCTCTCCCTCCCTTTCTCTCTCTCCTTCCCTCCCTCTCTCTCCACCCCCCCTCTCTCTCTTTCTCTCCCCCTCTCTCCCTCTCTCTCCGTTCCTCTCTCTCCCCGCTCTCCGTCCCTCCCTCCCTCTCTCTCTCTCTCTCTCTCTCTGTAGAGGAGCTGTGCGCGTGGAGTGAGGAGGAGTGTAGGAACTTTGAGCACGGGTACCGGGTCCACGGGAAGAACTTCCACCTCATCCAGGCCAACAAGGTGAGCGTGCTGCTGCAGCAGCTACCTGCCACCTGCCACCTGCCACCTGCGCTGGAGTCTCATCTCATCAACGACAGACCATTACATTACATTACATTACATCACATTGCATTGCATTACATTACATTACATTACATTTACTTGGTAGACGCTTTTATCCAAAGCGACGTACAGTAAGTGCATACCGAAGGTCATCTAAACAACTAAAATACACAGGTCCGATAAGGTACAATACCCATTATGTTACAGTTATCCATAGCCATGAACGCATTAAGTCTAGTTCACGCAGGAAGCATAGGCTAGGTCAGAGAGTGGTGTTGAGTCAAGCTAGGAGGGAACCACAGCAAGCGCCTGAAACTCGCTCCCCCCCCCCCCCCCCCCCTTGTCCCAGGTGCGCACACGCTCGGTGGGGGAGTGTGTGGAGTACTACTACGCCTGGAAGAAGTCGGACCGGCACGACTACTTCACCCTGCAGACCACCAGGCTGGGCCGCAAGAAATACAGCCTGCAGTCCGGGAACATGTGAGCTACACGCACCTCCTGCAGGAGGAGGAGAGGAGAGGAGGGAGGGGGGAGAGGGGAGGAGGGGAGAGGGGGGAGAGGGAGGGAGGAGAGGAGAGGGGGAGGGAGGGGAGGAGGAGAGGAGAGGGGAGAGGGAGGGAGGGAGAGGGGAGAGGGGGAGGGAGGAGGAGAGGGGGAGGGAGGGAGGAGGGGAGAGAGGGAGGGAGGAGGAGAGGAGAGAGGGAGGGAGGGAGGGAGGAGGAGAGGAGAGAGGGAGGGAGGAGAGGAGAGGGGGAGGGAGGAGAGGAGAGGAGAGAGGGAAGGGTGAGAGAGACAGGGAGGAGGGAAATGAGGCGGAGCGAGAGGGAAGGGTGAAAGAGAAAGGGGGGAGGGAAAGGAGGGGGAGCGAGAGGGAAGGGAGGAGAGGAGAGGGGGAGGGAGGAGAGGAGAGAGGGAAGGGTGAGAGAGACAGGGGGGAGGGAAAGGAGGGGGAGCGAGAGGGAAGGGGGATTTTTTACGTGGCATTTTGGGGTGTCTTCCCCTGTCCTCGGTTTACTCCCTGTGGCCATGGTGAGCTCCCCTGGTTGCCATGACATCATGTAGCTCTGGAGCTCGGGTTATTGTGAGTCTTTGCTACCCTGCTCTGGGATTATATACGGGTGTAGAGGTGCTCTCTGTGGTCCCGGTGTGTGAGATTTTTTGGGGGAACCCCTCTGATGCTCAGAGGAATTCAGTGCGTATTTGTGGCACCTCCCGACACTCGGTGCATTTTTACGGTGGATTTTTTGGGGACCCCCCCCTGACTCTGGTGTCTTTGCAGGGAGGACGGGGAGCAGGACGGCGAGGGGAGCAGCCGCTCCCACAGCCCCCCCCAGGGCCCCGGGGCCCCCCCCCAGCTCGGACCCCCCTCCCCTCCTGAGGGCCACGAGCTGGACCTGGAAAAGCCAGGTACCCCCCCCCCCCCCACACCCCCTCATTCAAGCCAGGTACATAGAACCAAAACTTTACACTTAACCAGCAGGTTCTGAGTTCTAGCCCCCCCCCCCCCCCATCTCATTCAAGCCAGGTACATAGAACCAAAACTTTACACTTAACCAGCAGGTTCTGAATTCTAGCCCTCCTCCCCCCCACCCCATCTCACTTTTCAGTGCTGAGTTTAGTATTGTGTTTAGCTGAGCAGTTTCAGTTCACAGTCCTGGACCACGGGGGGGGGGGGGGGGGGGGTAAAGGGTTTGCTGTTTGTGTTCGTCAGCACTTATTCAATAAGGCCGTTGATTGCACCGTTGAACCACCGCTCCTGGTTCTATTGGCTGTAAACCAGTCGTCGCTTTTTAGGGTCAGAGTTCAGGAACGCCTTTCTGGTCACTGGCTTGAGTAGCAGCAGTGAAACATCAGCGTCGTTTATTCAGGGATCGATTTTGTTCCCAATCTCAGCCGGAAACGCAGCCGTGTCCCAACTTCACCCATCCCTCGTTCACAGCGCGTTTCTGTTAATCATTTATTTCGGTTCTCTCACTCCTATGGTTTTGTGGATGTTCATTTTAAGTTACTGTGTCTTTTTTTTTTTTAATCTTGTGTTTCATTGACTGTTTTACTTTTGCATTGTTCCTGCTTCTCGCGTGTTTTGTTTTTTCATTACCCATCTTTTTTTTTTTTTTGTGTGTCCTCTGTGTGTCTGTCCATCTGTCCGTTGGGGCATTTGTCTTTCCGGTGGTTTTCGTCTGCAGAAGAGGAAGGGGGAACCTTCTCCACCCTCCTGCAGGGTCGGCCTCGACGAAAACGAACGACCCGCTTTCACTTAAAGCCTTGAACCCCCCCCTCCCCCCTCAGAACCCCCCAAAACACAGCAGCCCCCCACAGGTAAAAAAAACATGGGGGAGAGAGTCACCCTCGCCTACACCTGCTGGCTTTAGAGACACACCCATAGACTCTGTTTATCATGCTGGGATTTGTAGTATTTTGAAGCAATATTTTTGTAGTCTTGTAGGTGCAGGATGAGGGAAGAACAGCCGGTGTGTTGTCGATAATAATATGGAAAATTGGAATTAGACCTCTTGCCCTCAGTTTTAATTAAAACTCTCTTTCTTTCCCCCTTTCTGTTGTTCCTATTTTTCTCTTTCTGACTTTCTATCTCCCCCCCCCCCCCCCCCCCGGTGGCGTTGCAGAAGCAGACTCAGGGTTCAGTGTGGGGGTGTCGGAGCGGGGCTGTGGGGGGGTACCCCCTGGTTTGGCCACGCCCAGAGAGCCCCAGCTTCCCCTCTGTCAGCACGGGGACCCCCAGGACCCCACTGCGGACTGTCCCATCCCAGCCGGCCGTCCCGCCTCCTCCCCCCCTCCCCCTCTCTCCTCGCTGGGGGCCGGTGCCCATGCCCCGCCCCCCGAGCTTTTGGGCCCTGGGTTCTACCAGCTGCAGCTGGGGCCCTTCGGCACGGACGGCCCCTTTGCCCTGCCGACGGTCGCCCTGCCGACGGAGGCCCCGCCCACCGCCTCGCCCTCAGTGTTTGGGCCCATCGGAGGCTTCCTCTGCCCCCCTCCGGTCCAGCACCCCCGCTCTCTCACACAGTGACGTGGGGGGGGGGAGGGTGAGGGGGAAGGGTGATGTCCACAGTGGGACAGCCGGAGGTGCTTCGGTGCTGCAGGGGTGAAGTTCACGCACGCCCCCATACGTGCAATTTATGGACCCGTCCGAAACTTTTGGGGCCCCTCTCCATGAACACAAGGGGGTTCCAGAACACTGGAAAGAACAATGGCCTGTCCCATTGGGGGGTTGCTCAGCGAATAGAAATCTATGAAAGTGGGGGGGAAAGTGCCAGTATCATGGGAGATCACTGGGCTGTTGTTGGGATGGGGGCAGTGGAGGTTTGTCAAAACCAGCGTGTTTGTGATTTTTCTTTGTTATTTTATTTGGCACAAACAGGTCTTTTTTTCCCAAGCCTGTAATTGACAGAACAGAAGTCCCTCTGACCTTTGACCTCTGCTAGCACCAGAACCCAGAACCATTATGTACAAACATGCTGGAGTGCATAAGAGCTGGACTGAGCTGTACCTTGGTACCCTGGACTGGAAGAATCGGAAACCGTTTCGACCACCCCCTCCCCAGAAGGGTTTCTTCCTCCTCTTATGACATCACTGGCCTCTTGAGATCACATGACCCAGTCTGCTCTGGGTGGTCTCCTCCCACCTCCGTCCTGCTGAAGTTTTACTGTGTGAGTTCAGCTCTCCTCTCACCTGAGCAGCCATTACCTCATTCTATTGGATTACAGTGGGCGGCGTGACATGGTGGACAGTACCAGCATCGGTGACACTGAGGAAATTTCGGCCCTGTTCCCCCTTCCGACTCCCCCCCCAGCACCAGCAAGTTATGACCTATCCCTGACTCCGCCCCCACCCGTACCCCGCCCAATCAAAAGCCCTTTCATCAAAACATGCAGTTTCTTCTTGAAAACGTGGAGCCTGACAGAAGAGTCTTGCAGAACTGTCTGGTGAGGCTCAAAGTGTTGAAGGTCCCGTTTGAGGTGCCAAGATTTTTATTTTGCTTTTGTTCATTTATTTACACCCCCCCCCCCCCCCATGCTAGCTCATTCACTGAATACTCAGTTTCTCAGGTACAAATACAGAGCTGGGCTGGGCCCCTGCAAAGATGTTCAGAGGAAGAGCCTAAATTTTATTATTTTTTTCCTGGGGTGGGGTTGTAATGTGGCCAAGAGGGCGGGGGTTGCTGAGTGTTAAATGGGTGGTGTTGTATCGTTCCCAGACCAAGAGAATCCAAAGAGTGTTCAAGGAGGACAAAACTGTGCCGTCAATGCCGTCCGTTGAAAACAGATGCTGTAAAAACGGGAAAAAAAACTGAAAACAATGCAACATTTCTTTCTGCCGCTAGATGGCGGCGTTGCTGTATTTGACACGAGTAGAGATTCCCTTCTCTGGAGCTCTCTGGTTAGTCTGTGGGAAGGTTGTTCGTTTGTCCCGGACTATGTCTGCATAAAGTCGTCCTGCAGTCCCCCTTGATGATGGGATATCTTATTTATTATTATTATTATTATTATTATTATTATTATTATTTCTCTTGTTTTTTTTTCTTTCCCAAACATTTTAAGATACAGACGTATTTTCTACTTTTGTTTACGCTATTTTCAAAGACCGTGTTTCTGAGATTGACACTGAGGGGGGAGAACTGACCTTTATTTACACGTTTTTCAGCTCTTTGTATTGTACTGCTTCCGCTGATGGTTTATTATTAGGATTATTATTCATATTAGTAACAACAATGTTATTTTATATTTTGTAAAAAAAAAAAATTTTTTTAAAGAACTGATTAAGCAACACTGAAAGTAGCACATTGAGCCAATTAACGATTGCCGTCCACTAGTACACAGTACATGTACAAACATACAGCGCACCCACACACACTCAGTACACACCAAACTAATACGCATCAATGCAGCTTTATTCATTTGAGAATAAAAACTTTTGACGACATTTTGATGCGTTTTTTTTCTTCTTTCTTTCTCCTCGCTAAATATGGGCTTGTCTAATTTCTGCCGAAGATGGATCCAGGCCTTCACCCCTCTGTGTGCACTACCGTAATGTAATGCAATGTAATGTAAGCTGAGACAAGCTGAACTCTGATTAACCTTTAGATTAATGTTTATGAGAACGTTCCGTCTCTGAGCTTTTCCAGCATTTTTGGCAGTGTACACCTCCCTTCATTGCACCTCCCTCCCTCCCTCCCCCCCACCCACCCCCACACCCACCCACACTGACCACACACACACACACACACACGTTGACTTTCCTAGTCTCGTAGCTAAACTGAGAATTATGGGATTTCAGTTGCCATTATCCAGAAACACAGCTGCTAGCATAGGAACGCTCTTTGTCTTCTCCACCGCGCATCAGATTAAAAGTTAACACAGTTAAAGTTTCATCGGAAGAAACTGCGCATGGACGACGCACAAAACAACGCTGCAGTATAGTGCTTGAAAATTTGAAATGCTTGACATCTCAGCTATACGATCTGCAGCTATAATCCTGTGGTTCTCAGTTCTCAAAAAATGAGAACACTTAACTTTTCGGTCTCCTCTGTTGTTGCAGAAGAACTGTTCAACGGACACGCTGAGAACCAAGAAACAAATGCTTCTTTTTATGCCTTGGGGCAATACTAATAATAGATAAAATGTTTGTTTTTTTTAATTATTTTTTATTGACCACACCATGCATTAACACACCTCTCATCGAGCAGTAGAGTTGAGTCTCGCAAATTTTTAAACAAGTCGAAATGATTCCACCTCACGCCTAAGCAAACCAGTAAAGGATTTAGCGGATGTCACGGTTAGATTCAATCAGCCCCACCCCACCCCCACCCCCACCCCACCTCACCCCACCCGAGGATATGATGGACCCGCGTGCCCAGAGAGCTCTCAGATTGTCATCCCCCGGGTCAGAGCGCCGAAGAGACTACCTGTGGTGCAGGTACAAGGGCCACGCCCCATCGGAAGAGCGGGCGTGGCTACATCGCCGTCCACCACCCTACCTGCTTACGGTCGCCAAGGTGATCGCCATGGCGAACGCCAGGATGCCACCAGCTACTCTGCCCTCCTCGGAGTATCGTTTTCACCTGTGCGGTTGCGGGGAGGCACGAAAAACGAAATCCTAATCCTTCATCTGGCCATCAGAGGGTGCTGTTGGGTCAGTCAATTCGGTTTTCTTGCCGTGGGTTCACAAGATATGTACATTTATTTTTTATTTATTTACTTATTCGGGTATATCGCAATTCGAATAACGTTTCAGAGGAAAATATGCAACTACACCTGAGTTATACAGTGGACTATCTGTTACAATATGAGCTTTTAAAACATGTGCAGGTCGTTTGGATAAAGCCAGGCACAGAGGAATACATTCAGTACGCTACATATGCATTCCTCATTACAAAGTGAGAACTTTTTTTCCCCCAAAAATGATGACTTTTGGCCACGTGCGCTCCAATGAGATGCTGTCGGAGAGTCTGTCCAAACCCCCTCCGGTGAAAACAATATTAAAAGACGGCCACGCGTCAATAGCACGTATTACGTAACCTGTCCCGCAACGGAACGGAGTAGTGAGAGAAGCGAGCGGTTTTCCACTGCATGCGAAACGTGATCCGTTCGGATAAATGTAAATACAGGTGCCGGAAAGGGAGAAAGCGGAGATCCCCGAGGCGGAGCGCGGACAGGCGGCCTTTATAGAATCTCGGGGGGCAAAGGGCTTCTCTGCCGTCGGGCCCATCTCTTCCTGTGGTCGGAATTCCTGACAAAGGCCCGCTTTGTTTTGACAGAGGTCTGAGGCCGCGCGACATCGGGACGTCGCGTTCCGCTCTGCGCACGCGGCAGATTATTTGAGGCGGGAAGAGATAGGCACAACGCCAAGCCTTGGCGATGCTACAATGACTTGAGACCAAAGACCCGTGTCTACAGGGAACCTTTCCTCGACCGCCCCCGCCCCCGCCCCTCACAGATAAGGCTGCCTCCGGAATGTCCATAATCATCCGACAGCCTCAAGCCTCCTTCTCAGAAAGTGGGAGAGTGATTCGACATGAGGCGTAAGCGTCAGATCGCCTCCACCTGGCCACAAGTGGAATAGGCGACGCTTGGGAAGGGATGGCCACCTGGTCTACTCTACGTTTAAACCATACTGCGCTAATTGGACTGTGAAAAATTCTATGAACAAAAACCTGCAGTTTTTTTCAGTCACTTGCCATAAGGTGAATTTAACATCAACAACATATGGATAAGCTCAGTTGTTGAAATACTGACAAATTATTAATAATCAAATAGTCCCAGCGCATGCGTGTACATTTAAATACTAAAATTTGAAGAATAAGAAACCAAAGTTCTATTTACACCCTAGTGGTATTCTAAGCAAAAAGCAATGGTTTGTAGTTTCCACAGCTGAAAATCAGAAATATAACCCCATATTTTACAATTCGTCTGACCAGGCTATTGTGGTACGATACAGACTAGTCTCACGGGCGTTGTGAAACGGCAGGGCGGCGTTGTCATGTTGGTTTTTACGGCGCTCCCGGGACAACGCCACGCGCAGAAACGGACCAGACATCCAAGAGATTTACTTTTGGTACTACGGCGGCGTTAGGTGTATCCCTTTTCTTAACTCGCGCCCCCTTATTTGGTAAAGACTGACGTCAGTTTTGGGGGGGTGGAGGAGGACAGCGTAACTTCGAAGAATCGTGGTTTTATGGGAAAGAGGTGGACTTGTTTTTCATTATCTCCTTAGTTAGTAGGAGGTGGTTTGCTTTATTAAAAAAAAAAAAAAAAAAAAACCGAGGCGTTTTGTCCGTTCTGTAGATAAAAACGCAAAATGAGCTCCGAGGTCTTGTATCGTAGGCAGATATTTCCAAGTGACTGAACGAGGCTCTTTAAGTGCTTGGATTTGAGTGAATAAGATTCTGCAGTGCACCTACAGCGTAAACAACATCGGACAGAACAGGTAGGGAAGAGAAGCCGGAAGAACTGGCAATTCAGGTTGCTGCGCGTGCACACTGCCATTCAGCTTACGCAAAACGCATTTTCTCTCAAGTTTTTCCGCGTGCACTTTTATTTTATGCAATTTTAGACGTGTATAATTGCTCGTGCGACGGACCAAAAGAAGGAGAAGAAGAAGAAAAAAAACCATGACGGAGCCGGTGAAAAAAAAGATATTCGTCGTGGTGGATTTGCTTTGCGTGATCGTGGGTAAGTAACTTTTATTTCCAACATGGCTGAGCGTGGGATTCACTCGTGTGTTGACCTGTGGTAACAATTGCCCTTTGCACCCACCGCTGTCCAAGCTTTTGTACTATCTCCTGTGTAACGACCGCAATTTGTATCATTTTGTGTATTCGTTCATTGAAGTACTTAGTATATATATATACCAACACTGTACTCGCTACGAAACCACGAATGGCTGAATAGACAGGTAGAGTGGAGAGGCGCTATCTGAAGAAATACCTGTTGCAGCCCATCTTGTAATAAAGCAAAGGACAGATTGCAGGTTTTCATTGACAAAGCATTTTATTCTCACAGTCTTCTGGTGTTGCATGTTAAAATTGGATTCCCCCCTCCCCAAATTGTTTCTGTGTACATCAGCTACAGCACCGCACACCTGATTAACAAATACCTGTCATTTTCACCTCAAAATACGCCATTGGAATTATAAGGACATTTAACGCATTTTGATGTGCTTTTTTTTTTTAAAGTCAGATACCAGCGTGCCGTGTTAGCTCTGCCAATCTCGGGAGACTGTGTGTGAATCTGAATCCGTTTGTTCGCGTGATTGTGAACTTACCCTTGTGTTTGTGTCATAGCGAAAGTTTTTCTGAACTGGCAATGTTTACCTTAAGAGAGAACGTGTCTCGACGAGGATTCCGAACCCGAAGGACAGCCCCTTAGAATAACTATATAATAGCTTATGTTGTAATGTAAGCTTATGCTCTGTACGAAAACCTATCCTACTTTCCTATAACTTTACCTGACTGAGACATATAAATTGCAGCGTTTGGAAGACTAATATCAACGAACTTTGAAGTCAATTAAACGATCATGGCTTATCACACAGTTTTTTAATTAATTAATCAATTAATCAATTAATTAATTGAGATTATTATTATTATTATTATTATTATTACAACAAATATAATAGCTAAAAGACCATTGTCTACTATTTACTAGAATTCCATGTTACAGTTTGTTACGTATGTTTCTGTCTCTGGGTTTGACTGGTTATCAGTTCAGCTATAAAGGTGGAGCAGCAAATGAAAGTGGCAAAGTGAAGCGATCACTTAATATACAACATGTTTTTTGGAGAAATGGTGGGGGATGGGGGGCAACTGTTACAACTCCTCAGATTTCGCGCGTGGAATGCGTGCAAAGTTGGTAGCGCGTGCATCAATGTGTGTTCAGGATCTTGTGTTCAGTTGGACAGGTACATTACCGCCCCTCTCCTAGACTCATTCACGTGCCGGAAAATTACGGTCTGCTGGAGAGTACGTTTTTCTAATTTCTAATTTCTGCCTCTGCGATGACGTTGATTTGTGAATTCATTTATTTATATTCAAGTCTCATAAAAATCCATCCAAAAACAAAGCAATTAAAAAAAAAAATGTAAAAAAGAAGTTGGCCGCAATGTCCCAACAATCCCAACTGTCCCAGACTTGTGTTACTAAACCCAAAATGTTTTGGTTGATACACAGCTGACAGGAGCACATTTAAATGTAAACTGTAACATCACCCTGGGTGGGGGGGTACCTTGCGTTTCTCACCTACGATTGCTTGGCTCCACATCCAGCTTGGTGAAGGGGGTGCTGTTCCAATCATATGTGTAAAAAAACAAAAAATCACCCCGGACAAGGGCTGGAACTGCCCTGGCAGAACGTGGGGTTGTTTTGGAGTCCCTCAGCTTGATTTGCTGGGGTTTTTGGAAAGGACCTGTGAACCGTTTCTGTCTGGGCTTTAAGTGTGACCCGTGCCGGTGTGGGATGGGGAACAGAAAGGGGGACCGAGGTTGATTTGGGAGCGTTTCTGTTACCTTGTGTCAGTTGTCCAAGGACTAGTGAGCTTTTCAGAACGGACTGCTACACGTCCGCACTTTCACTGCCTTATCAACTTATGTAGCTCAACCATATCCAGGGAGTGAATGTGCACTTGAAATATTTTGTTGGCAACAGCTGAAGGTGGGTACACCCACACACCCACACACACTAACGTGCACACACACATACACACAGACGCACACACAGGCATGCACACACACACAGACATACGCAGACACACAGATGCACACACACACACAGACGCACACACACACACACACAAACACACACACACTCAGAAATACACACACGCATACAAACGTGCGCGCACGCGCACACACACAAACGCATACACACAGACACACACACACACACACACACACAGGAGTGATTCATGACCAGGAGCCAAGTGACAGTGTGCGCTTTGGTAACATTGAAAGTGAGAAGCTTGTTAATTTGTATAAATCTTCCCCCCTGGCATTGCGAAACGGGTCGCTTACCCAGCTCGTTCTGAAAAGCCTGTCCTTCGCTGCAATACCTTCGCTGCTCTGTATCACACGCATTGCTTACACACACACACGCACGCACGCACACACACACACACACACACACACATACACATACACACACACACACACACACAGGCTTCGCCGGTTTTCCAGACCAGCCCTTTAAAGCTAAATATCCATTACCTTTACCTAATAGAGACTGGCCCTGGTCCTTATATGACGGTTAACGACCAGGGCCGGTCCTGGGCGCGGCCGTCTTCCTCGGAAGGGTCAAAATGGCGGGCGAGGTCAGCGCGCGGCGTCGTCGGGCCTCCTCCCGTGACGCGGAGCGCCGGGCGGAAGTGTCACGGGCGACTAGATCAAACGCGCATTGCGCTGCATCGCGTTAATCCGGCTGATGCTCGGGCCCGGAGGGGCTCATAACGCGAGGGAACAGGAGTGCGTTCACCTCGGCGCTCTCCAGCAGCAGCGCTGGGCCACAGGCCGTGGGTTAAGGGCATTTCCAGACCGGCCCCAGTATGTGTGCGACCCGGGGGCTGCAGCAGCAAAGCTTGGGCCTTGTGCGTATGCAGTCTCTGTGGGCTCCTGTAAAACTGTAGACCAAAGGAAACTTTTTTTAGTCCAGGCCTTTTGAGCCCCCCCCCCCCCCCCGCCCCCTTCTACTGGGAGCCCTGGGTAGTCAGTTCCACTATTCCCCCCCCCCCCCCCCCCAACACACAGTCACATACGCACGCACATAGAAAAGGTAAAATGTTTAAATTGTGAGAGAAGAGGAAATTGTAAGCCCCCCCCCCCCCCCAAACCTCTCAGAACATCACTCATGTTAAGGGCAGTAGGGGGGGGGGAGGGGTGGGTGGGAGACAGGTGGTGTTTACACTCGACACACCTGTATTTCGTCGCCTGAAATGTTTTTTTTTCCGTCTGGCCAGCTGAAGGTTGGTGGGACTGGGGGGGGGGGAGGGGGAGGGCCAAGGTTTTTTGTTTTCGATTTGTGTAAAGAAAGGGTCTTGCATGTTGGGACCTGCCGTTGAGCCTCAGAGACAGAGCTGAATCCCTTTTTTACGCTTTTGTCATTCACACGTGAAGGGTTGGATTTGAACTTGCCAGAAAGTTCTGCGGAACTGGGGAAAAAAAAAAAAAAAAAATCCTCCAAAAGTGTACAGTCATATTCGAAAAGGGCCGGTGGGTGGGGGGGGAGGGGTGCGGGGTTTCGTTCTTAGCTCAGCACCGCGAAGTGAAAAGGAAAGCGGGACACCCTTGTCTGGGGCGTGGTGCGGACCAAAGGGCCCCTGAAAGTAAAAGTGAAAAAGGCCAGTGGTCACACGCTCTCTTCCCCCCCCCCCGGTTCAGCAGCGAGCTGAGCTGCCTCCGTCAGGGCCTCAACGCGACCCGCTACCTCACACGTGCACGCGGGTCCCCAACACGGAGTGTAGCACAGTGGGGTAAGGAACTGGGCTTGTAACCGAAAGGTTGCAGGTTCGATTCCCGGGTAAGGACACTGCCGTTGTACCCTTGAGCAAGGTACTTAACCGGAATTGCTTCAGTATATATCCAGCAGTATAAATGGATACAGTGTAAAATGCTGTGTAAAAGTTGTGTAAGTCGCTCTGGATAAGAGCGTCTGCTAAATTCCTGTAATGTAATATAATGAAACATATTCGGCTAAGAACTAAATATAGTGTCTAGTATGAAATAAAATGCCTATGGATTTGGAGCTATGGCAAGATCGTATATTTGTGACTGATAGATTGAACACCACCACCCCGCATGCATATTAAAGTCTCTCTCTCTATCTTAAGGCAGATCCTCTGCTCTCTGAATTCACTGCTTGGTGTTATGAAATCCAGTGTAACCAGGATGAATTTGTGTATGTTCACTGGCAAGACTGCCAACGAACGTTTTGAAAGTTTTAAACAAGGATGTTGGCCGCACAATTAAACACAACCCCCCCATCCGACACACACACGCAGACACACACGCACACACACACGCAGACACACACGCACACACACACACACAGAACCCCGCTCTTCCAAGCTGTGAAGAACGCA